>NC_136901.1:62727921-62857720 GCF_949606895.1 Notothenia rossii | reverse complement strand
TATGAAACTATTAATGTGTAGCACCAGATTAACGGGAAGAATCTCAGCTAACTGAAGATATTAACCATTTTTACCAAAACAAAACACAAGTCTCATAAGAAGCGTCTAAATGACCCCTGAGCGAAAAAATGCAAACTGACTTTGGCACAGAACTCAAGATAAAGATACCCTTATTACTTATCGTAACTGCACATACAATATATCCGATTAAAGCTGAGACTCCAAAGATTATATAGGTATAGTATCCTCACTGAGCGATCCAAACTTGCGACAGGGGAAGCAAGCACAGAGATCACAACACGTAGCTTTACGGAGCTTTTACGGGAGATTGTCTCACTGTAGCTGTCAATCTGATCAAAAGACGTGTTCAATGGCATTAAAACGAGAAAAAACGTGGCTGAATCGGTTAATCCATAGGTTAATAATGTGTCTGTTGCTTTGAAAAAAATATTTATAATCCATAATTTCATTTTTATGTAAAATTGCTCTCACTCCTTATTTGGTAACTTGTTTGTGTGTGTAGAACTTTTACTCGATTCCATTGGCTTTAGCGGTTATAAAGAGATTTAATTAGTCAAAATCCAGGGGGGCCAGAGATATGGAAAATCCACCCAAATGACCCCAGAAGTGTTTTTTTTGTGCTAAATCTCTCTAAAAAGGTCAAATGTACTTTGTTATATGTTGTACTTTGGATTCCTAAAGCTTTTAGTCTACTAACCCATCATCCAAGGGTAATTTTCACTATAAGTACGGACGAACACTATCATTTACTGTTTTTTACTATGTTCAATCTGAATTTTCTTTAAAATATAAAATATCTATATTAATTCTGACTTTTCTACATCCAACTCACAGGTTTATCATTACTTTTAGAACAAAGATTATTAATTTAACCCTTTTAGAAGCGAAGATATGGTCATTTGTTCTCGGAATGTCATTTTCGAGCCTGAGACCTGAAAAACAGGCTAAGGGTTGAACAGGTTAACTAACTAATACTAACATACCTGTTGGGAAGTACACAGCTTAATCAACCATATTTAACTGGCCATTGTCCTCTCAGCCTGAAATATCAATCACTTCAATACATGTTAAAACAAAAAAGGAAAGGTTCTGGCTCAATTACGGTTTAGCTTGTTAGCTTAATGCAGCAGTGCCTGTTGCTAGCGGGTTGCTAGGCCACCTCACGAGTTGCGCCAGGTGATGTAAACAAGAACACCTCTATAGACCAGACCGTCTCAGTTTGTAGACTGCTCGGTTCAGGGTTTATTTTCCAGCTGTAAATGTACGTTATCAAAAATGTTAGCCAATGTCTATATATTTAAGTTAATCATGTCTATGCATTAAAGGTGACCTATCATGCAAAATGCACTTTTGTACGTCTTTTATACGTGAATATGTGTCCCCGGTCTTCCAGGGAACTCACCAAGTGTCAGAAAACACAACCTATTTTCCTCCATACCCAAATCTCTTAAAAAGGGGCTGCAACGGATCTGATACAGACTGATCCAGATTTGATTGTCATATTCCTTTCATGAACCACTTCCTGATATCCATTGTTGCAGATAAATATAAATGATAATAGCCAAACTAACCTAGCAAGAGTAAACTGACAGGCTGCTGTACCGCATCTCACTCAAAAACCCAAACGACTCAACCCAGCGAAAAACCAGTCTTGCGCGCAGCCTTTCATTCAGAATTTCATAGCAAAATAAAAATATGATATTAAACCAATCTTTCAACATAGTTTAAAACAAAAATAAATATTAGGACAAAGCCATACAAATAACAACCATAAACATAATAATAAAACAATTAAAATGTTGTATTCAGCCCTGATTAAAACAACGGGCCCAAATTCTGGATGAGCGGGCCCGGCCCCATGGGAGTAGTTATATTCATGCCGCATTTGTCTCATTAGTATGCATACAAAAGTGACAGGTCACACCTCCCCCAATTATGCAAATGAGCTAAGTCCCGCCTCCCATTTGGTCGAGGTGTGATATCCCGAGTAGTTGTGAGATCCGTCGATAGGAGGGGGTGATGTGTATTCACAGGTGGGAAAAAGCCCCAACTGTAGCACCTTTTGGCGTCTAAAAAAAAATGCTGTTTCCATCACATTAGTATGCATAAAAAGTGACAGGTGGACCCGCCCCCAAGTGTATGTGTGTGTGTGTGTGTGTGTGTGTGTGTGTGTGTGTGTGTGTGTGTGTGTGTGTGTGTGTGTGTGTGTGTGTGTGTGTGTGTGTGTGTGTGTGTGTGTGTGTGTGTGTGTGTGTGTGTGTGTGTGTGTGTGTGTGTGTGTGTGTGTGTGTGTGTGTGTGTGTGTGTGTGTGTGTGCAGGGCTCGACATTAAGGACTGCCCGATGGCCCGGGGCCATCTAGTATTTAGCTCGGGCAATGAAGCCTCACCTGCTGGTGGCCCGATCGGGCAATCTATTATGCCAGTATCATGCAGCTCGTGGATCCAGGTAATGAGTAACCCGACAGTAAAACTAAACATATATATCACTAGTTACGGTAGTTTGAGAGGTAATTAAAATAGCTATGTGTGATATTCTAACCTGAAGTGTGTGTTTTGTCCGCTCACCGCTGCATGTGATCATGCAGCGCTGCGTGTCGACTCGTCAGCAGCAGCTGATCTCTCTTGTCCCGTCAGATTAGACTTCACTCGCGTTTATGTCCATATCGATCAGATCCAGCTAGTTCTAGCTAATGATATGGCTACCTGCTTATTAAAAGACACCTAAACAATAAGTGTCGCTATGCAACTGGGTGTGTGTGTGTGTGTGTCTGTGTGTGTGTGTGTGTGTGTGTTTGTGTGTGTGTGTGTGTGTGTGTGTGTATGTGTGTGTGTGTGTGTGTGTGTGTGCCATTAAAAAGAAACCAAATTCCTTACAAATTACTTCATATTCTACCAGTTGTTAAGTGTTGCATACATCAAAGTGTGTCTAAAAGTATCTTAGTAACACGAGAAAAGAGAAAAAAGCATTGGTGTCAACAAAAACTGGAATGTTCCATTGAAATAGCGTTAAAATCAATAGTACCTTTAAAGAAAATGTATTCATGTTTAAGGTTTTGCATACATAAAAAGTTTTCTCTTGCCAAGATACTTCTAGACATACTTTGAGGTATGTAAAACCTTAAAACTGGAAAATGAAGTACATTGTCTGATTAGATTTGTTCTTAAAGACTGTTTCTCTAAAAGGTATGTTTGTGATTTTATCACCTTTTTTTACTGACACTCTGCAGATGTGTGTGTAATTCTCTCACAAAGGAACTGTAAGATACACTTTTTATGTATGCAAAACCTTAAACATTTTTGAAAATAAAATACTTTTGTCTGAATACATTTTCTTTAAAGGCACTTTGTGATTTTAACGCTATTTCAGTGGATCAATCCAGTTTTGTTAACATCAATGCTTTTTTCTCTTTTTCTTCTGTTGCTAAGATACTTTTAGACACACTTTGATGTATGCAACATGTAACAACTGGTATA
Source organism: Notothenia rossii (assembly GCF_949606895.1). Classification (NCBI taxonomy): domain Eukaryota; kingdom Metazoa; phylum Chordata; class Actinopteri; order Perciformes; family Nototheniidae; genus Notothenia; species Notothenia rossii. The sequence continues at coordinate 62,854,224 of NC_136901.1, read as the reverse complement.
ATATGAAGTACTTTGTAAAGAATGGGGTTTTCTTTAATGGGTTCAAAAACTTTAGAACGGGGTAAAATATTCATTAATTTGTAGTGAATTGAGTTTCTTTTTTTGATTTTCAACATACTATTGTACACAATGACTTTTCCATATTTTCTTTTTTTTTCTGACAAACTATACTTTTGACTTATTCTGTAAAATCATGACAAACTATTACTTATTCTAAAATTTGACCTCTTACTGCCTGGTTGGAAATGATAGATGAAAAAGCTACAAAGCTTAAATAACTTTTTTAAAAACTCTCAATTCTACAGATGACTCCCCCCATTCAATGCAATAAGTCCCTCCCTCCACTCAGCAAATCATCTAAAACTAAGGACCCCCACTAAGACGACAGTTTGAAAACTAGCCATGGATCTGAGAAAAACCAAGTCTCCCCCCGCGAGTTGCAGCCAGGAACAAACTCCTGGACTACCATCATCACCACCATTTTGGACATCCGAATCTTGCAGTACTACTGCTGCTGATTTTGCTCCTTTGGCCAAGACGTCTCTGTTTATGGACACAGTGAAATCAGTGTTGGTTGATATTGTGGAGGGGGTGATACATCGGTACAAAGAAGAAATCTGCAACGGATGCCGAGTCAGTCACCCCAGCCAGAGGCAACACGATTGTCTGAATGACATGCCCGATTTTTTCTTCAGAAACAATTACAACGCGTTAATGAAAAGACTCTGGCTCACCGACTTCATTACTGAGATCGACCAGACTCTTATGGATAAAGACACGGATGATTGGAGGATCCAAGGCGCTTCGGAGGCTTTTCTGCACAATTTCAAAAATTGCAGACGCCTCAAGGAGAGACTTGAAAAGATCCATGCCGAGTTCCTTAGTTGTGTTGGGGGGTTAGCATCAGACCTGTTGAAGGGGGGCGTTACAGGGGGACGAGTCTTTCTGGCTCTCTGAGGGATGGTGTGTGAGAGGATCACTGAAGATCAAACTTAGATCAGCACTTGTCGCAGAAGGTAGGCTGAGTGTAAACTTGAGAGAGGGGAGGTTTTGGTACACTGATGGCTGGCTTACGCTGCAAACTTCATCACCTTTTAACAAGAGAGTAAGTATATAAAACGTTATTTTGGATATTTTACACATCAGCAAAAAAAAACATATTTGATTTAAAAAAATAAGCTAGATATAAACACATACAGTTTTAAATACATATATACTCACTTTCCACAGGGAATTACTCATATGGGGTTCCACCAAAAGAGTTAATCCTGTGTAATATTCCAATTTTTATTTGGTTCAGACTTTCCTGAACTGAGACACACACAAAAAAGATTTGATTAAAAATCTACACCACATTATTTGTACATAGAGGGGTACTTTCCCAAAGCTTCTAAACCATTACAAGCCATAGTGCTGTTACAAAGAAATACAACAGATACACAGAGGTTGTTTAACACACACCAAGCAACATTAAATAATTACATGATATTATAAAATAAAAATAAAAAGTACTTACCAGAGCTTTTCAGGATCAGATCCAGGTCAAGAAAACGCAGAGAGGAAGTATGGTGCTGGCTCATTAGCCCTCTCACACTTCTTAGAATGATCCTGTACATTTTTACAGTTGAACTCCTATCCCCTTATAAACCAAAATAACAATAGCCCTTAATTAACACTAATCATTTAAAAAACCTTAAATCTAATTTAGAGAGGACAACTAAAGTGTAAGGTGACTGTTTTAAACTAATTCCTCCACTCTGTCTACTGGCATTACAACAACAACAAAACAGAGAGAGATGGCAGGAAGGGGGGAGACAGTCTCACTGTGTTTTAGAGAGAACAATACAAGTGTAAGGTAACTGTTTTTAAATTCCATCCCCTCCTGTGTACTGATAAGCTGGCAGGAAGGGGGGAGGAGGACAGGGTCACACAGTCACACAGTCACACACACACACACACACACACACACACACACACACACACACACACACACACACACACACACACACACACACACACACACACACACACACACACACACACACACACACACACACACACACACACACACACACACACACACACACACACACACACACACACACACAGTCACACAGTAATACAATGTAACAGCTGTGTAAAATGTCAGGCTGGCCTTTCTCAGATATACGGTTTGAACCAATCCAAACGTTACCCTTTCACCAGAAATAAACGAGGAGGACGAGGAGAGAATCTACATGATTTGAGGGATGGAGGAGAAGAGAAGGGGGGGAGTGTAGTGAGCTCCAGGGAATGCAAGACAACAAATACAGAGCTGAAGACACACTGAGGATACAGACACAAGCCCAAAGAGAACGTTTGCAGTCTGACACCGACTCTACTTTGTCTAAAAAGAGCTAACATTTATTCAAATATTTAATTTGAATTATTCTCATGATTTTCCATCACATATTTTTGCACTCTTCAATACTCTTAATCAAAGTAGCACTGTGTGTTTCCTTTTTTAGCAGACAGAAGCTACACCAACGTGTTGCTGAACGACAAGATAAAACCCAAAAGGCCATTCAAAGTAAGATTATTGAAGCAACAAATAAGAAACTGTGTTTATTATTTTGGGGGGGAATTTCTCAAAATGATGTCTTCAAGCTTCAATAACTGGAAGAATTATTAAGTTAAACTTTCATGGAAGGTGTAAATGTAAAACAGCCCATCCACTTCTTGTAACCTGAAGGTTTAACAGTTTTTTTAAGGCTCTACCCTTTTACATCATAAGAGCTTTGGGTCAGAGTCTCTGTGTTAATTAAAAGGAAAAAGGAGGAACCAAGCGACTTAAACGGGGCTATTTTTGTTTTGTCTGAACCATTTCCGGGGATAAAATAGATTTGGGTAAACCCTCTCATGCTTGGCTCATTACTTCTTCAAAAAACTATTTGGACAATGATTTGAAAGGGACCACTGACTTGTTATTTTCCATTGATCCGCACATTCAATAGTTGACTTCTATAAGTTCTGTATTTTGTTTTACTACCTTAAGATTAGGAGACGCGTCCGTCCCTACTCCTGTGCCAACTTTGAAGGTTGTTTGCTCCTGAAGTTGACCTCAACCAGCAATCTGTATCACCTGCTCTTCTTTAAGATGCGTCATTCAAGGGTGTGGTATTTGAATTGTTTTTATTTTAATACTGTGCCTGTCTCTGCCTCTGATCTCTGTGAGTGTGTCTGTGTGCTCCAATCAATTGTGCCTCACTAACCCCTCCGCTCGGTGTTAAGGTGCTTCTGAAGCCATTGAATGTACAAAAAGATGGAGATCCTGGCACTTCACATTTCAATTTGGCCAAATATTAATCGTTGTGAAACTAAATGTAGACATCGAACTGAACAAGGTGTGTGGTACTCCAACCTTTAGCTACAAACAAAACATGTGAACACATTTATAGTTGTTTGACTGTGCTCTGACCTTTATGAACTGATGGCATTTCAATGCTCCAGCACGAGCTCCTTGTCTAGTAAACTGAAGAGGAGGGGCCGTCTGGCATCAGCACTCATATTGAGAAAAGTGAGATTGGCTCCTTCCTCTAGTTGGAATGACAATACACATATTATCATTACACAGTAAAGGTTGTGTACATTATACAGTAAATTAGAATGCTTTTCAGCCATAAAACTTGAACAATTAAATTAAATGATTCTCTCTTCCAAACCATCAACGTGTGTCTTAGACCTGATTCCAACTAAGCTGTTGAAGGATGTTTTTCTATTAATTAGCACTTCTTTATTAAATATTATGAATATGTATTTATAATCAGGCTATGTTCCACAATCATTCAAAGTAGTAGTGATAAAACCGCTTCTTAAAAAGCACAACATCGCAGGTCTCCCTTGAAAAAGAGATCTATGATCTCAATGGGACCAATCTGGATAAATAAAGGTTTGAAATTAAATGAGAGGTTTTAGCCAACTATAGACCTATTTCTAAACTTCAGTTCCTCTCAAAAATGATTGAGAAAGCAGTCGCAAAACAGCTGTGTGATTACTTAAAAAACAATGATTTATTTGAAGATTTTCAGTCTGGCTTTAGAACACATTATAGCACAGAGACAGCTCTGGTTAAAGTAGAAAAAATGACCTTCTAATAGCCTCAGACAAAGGACTTGTCTCTATTATTTTCTTGCTCGATCTCAGTGCTGCATTTGATACTATCAACCATGATATCTTATTGCAAAGACTAGAGCACTTAGTTGGCATACAGGGAACTGCTTTAGGCTGGTTTAGGTCCTATCTATCTGAACGCTCTGTTTGTACGTGTCAACGATGAATCTTCCATGCAAACCAAAGTTAGCCATGGAGTGCCACAGGGCTCAGTGCTCGGACCTATTTAATTCACATTATATATGATTCTGTTTGGCAATATTATAAGGAATCATTCTGTAAACTTTCATTGTAATGCAGATGATACTCAACTATATTTATCAATCAAGCCTGATGAAATTAATCATCTAAATAAAATTCAAGACTGCCTCAAAGTTTAAGGTCATCCAATTTTTTTAACGTTTATTAAATGAACATGCCCTCAGACACTGTTTCCTGCAAGATGTTGCGGCAGTGCCCCGGTACCGGGGTCTCTCGGGCTTAACAGGTTAAATCACTCATTATACCCTACTGTCCAATTAGGGCATTGCGTTCCAAGAATGCAGGGTTGTTGGTTGTTCCTAGAGTCTCTAAAAGTACAATGGGAGCCAGAGCCTTTTCTTATCAAGCTCCACTTTTGTGGAATCAGCTTCCAGTTTGTGTTCGGGCAGCAGACACCATATCCGTTGTTAAGAGTGCGCTTAAGATCTTCCTTTTTGATAAAGCTTATAGTTAGGGCTGATTAGATTCAGCCCCTAGTTTTGCTGCTCTCGGCTTAGTTTGTCATGGGACACCTTACTTCTTCCTTCTCTCTGTCTATACCTGTGTACTCTCATGTTCCAAATAACCCAGCTTCTCTAAATGTCTTTTTGGTGTCTATATACGCCGGGATCCGGAGTCATGGCTGATCGTGTTGCTGTGGTCCTGACTCCTGGATCGCGAGCCCTGGATCTTGAGTCGTGGCTGGGCCTATTGCTGTGGTCCTGGATCATGAGTCCTGGATGGATAATCTCGTGGATTCATCTTCTTATCATAGACACATGCATTTCCAAACAATTGGACTACCTATGTTGCAAATGTATTATCTTTTCAATTTACACACGGCATCTATTGCACGTCTGTCCATCCTGGGAGAGGGATCCCTCCTCTGTTGCTCTCCCTGAGGTTTCTCCCATTTTCCCCTTTAAACTGTGGATTTTCTCCGGAAGTTTTTCCTTGTACAATGTGAGGGTCTAAGGAAAGAAGGTGTCGTATTGCCATGCTGATATTCTTTACAAACTGTGAAGTCCACTGAGACAAATTTAACATTTGTGACATTGGGCTATATAAATAAACATTGATTGATTGATTGATTGATTGATTGATTGATTGATTGATTGATTGAACCGTCTTTTCATTGCATCTTAAGTTCATAAAACAATATTAACAAAATAATCACTTACTGGCTTGTTTTATCATTTATGTTATTTACCTTGGACCTGGTTTTTATGAAAAGGAAAAGCATGTTACCTTTTAGTTACCAGCAGTTAGCTTTAATGCTTCAATATGGACCTTTTTAGTTTATTGTCACTCCCCCAACTTTATGGAAATTTACAAGAGCATTAAAAGATCAAATCAGATCAAATAAAGTTTTCTTTATAAAGCACATTTAAAAACGATGTTTGGTCGTGCCAAAGTGCTGTACATGTAATAAAATGGCCGTATATGTAGTAAAAGCACACTACAATAACATAATAAAAATAAAAATAGAAAAGAGAAGAATTTACAGCAGAAATATAAAGACAGTTTTATATAACGTAATAAATAGCCTAATAAATGCAAAAAAACTGTAGTTTCTGTCTGATATAACAATACATACAACTTTATTAGCTATCAAGCTATGAAATATGTTTTGCGGCTCCAGACAATACATTTTTGTTGGCAAAAGGAGCAAAATGGCTCTTTTGGTCAAAAAGGTTGCAGACCTCTGGTTTAGGGCAATAGAGAAGGCCTTGCTGGACCTGACGGCCCACCACTGGTCAAACTCTATTCTTTAAATGTACCAAAACGTTTACATTTAGTGTATATGTATAGAGCAAGTATAGTGCATTTTACATTGTACATTTTTTTACAAAACTATATTTGATTATATTAACTTTCGTTTAAATTATATAACTCAATATGGCAACCTCCACAGCACAATAAATGTACAAAGCGCATGTCATGTAGTGCACAAATGCATGAGAGATATGCCATTCGTATTACTTAGTAGCCTACAGCTGAGGTGGGAAGGTTGCTCTGTAATTATGTTAGCACTCAGCCTCCACCTTTTTTAAGAGCTATAAATCCTGTCAGGTTCAGGTCTGCTCTGAAACAAAGAGAGAGAAAGATTCCAGATAAGCTTTAGACGGCAGAGGCTCTATCTCTCTCGTCACCACAATACTTGTTATTTATGGCTTTACCTTCACTGTGAATGCATATCTCCTTGCTAAACTAAAATGCTTTTAAATGACTGACAGCAACTGTCGGAAGTATATCCAGGCAGCTATCTGCCCGACATTATCACTCTTTCCTTTCAGCTCAACAACACAGAGAATATCTCCTACGTCCTTGTTGTGTGATATTTCCAACAGCTCCATTGACTGATTTTTCTCGAAAACTACATCTTTACTATTTTCAAACATAATGTGATGACACCCTGGTCTGATGGGTAATACTCTTTTCATTGATACCAAATACAAAAGTTATCAACAAGTAGATCAGGAAGAAAATCCATGGAAATCCATTCAGACAGAGTAATTCATTTTGTAGTTTTAAGGTTTCATCCATAAAAATGTATCTTACAGTAACTTTAATAGAGTTCACTTTATCACAGCTGTACACATCTTATGCTGGGAACAGGTTTGAAGAGCAGGCTGTAAAATCAAAAGAGTGAGCTGAAGGGAGTTATAGAGCTCATTACGCCGAGGGGAACCTCCATTTGAGATTTGGGGGGGTTACGGTAGTTTGGCTGGATGGATGGTATTTCAGCATTCATGGCATTTACTTGCCAGGAATTAGCATGTTTGAACAGTGAAGCTGATATCCAGAATGTTCTCAAAGAGGGAGAAAGAGAGTAAGTTGTGCTTATATATCCTTTTCAGTTTTTTATATTTATTCCATTTTTTTTACATGGGAATACAATTACAACTAAATTAACACATTCTACTGTGATTTAATTGTAATACACATTTCAAAATGATGCCGACATAAGGCCATACAGAGACCGGTTAGTAAAACAACATGAATTAATGCTTTGACAAGTATGCAGACCCTTTTATGTAAATGTGTGTTTCCTAAATGGAGATCTGATGGATCAGGCTAAGCTAACATGTAGCTGCTCTGTCCACACTCACAACAACGTCCTACAGACAGAAATAAAGCAGCAACTGTATTCACCATGCCACAGACAGTCTGTGGTTTGAACATGTAGAACTTTCCTCCAGTTTCAGAACAGATATGAGAAGCAGTGAGCTCTGTGTGCTAACAGCTAACGGCTACTGTTTAGTTTTCTGATTCAACGTCAGTGACGGCAGGCTGAGATCCTCACCGCTGATTAACTTTCATTAGAACGCGTCACACAAATTTGATGCTCCAGTGGAAAATGTGAACTCTCGCGATTAACAGGGCCCCTTCAATTTTGTGATTTACATTCATACAAACCGATGGAGCATAATAAAGGAAAGAGGAAACCCCGAAAAGCATAATAGGGTCTCTGTTAGACCCCAAGCCTGTTTTTCAGGTCTCAGGCCCGAAAATGACATTTCCAGAACAAATGACCATAAAATAAAATTAATAATCTTTTTTCTCAAAGTATTGATAAACCTGTGAGCTGGATGAATTAGGGATCATCAATAATTTTTTCAAAGTGACAGACACATTGGATTGACCTATGGATTAACCTTCAGCCGCGTATTTTCTCGTTTTAATGCCATTGAACACGACTTTTGATCAGAATAACAGCTAAGGTGAACATATCTCTGTGTTTTGCGACCTAAAGCTATCTCGCGTGTTGTCTGTATTTTTTTCCCCAGTCATGAGTTCTGATCGCTCAGTGATGATACTTATATTTCTACAATCTGTGCACTCTCAGGATGTTATCTAAGCTTGTATGTGCAGATCCAATAAGTAAAGCGATCGGTATAAGATTTTTTCGCACAGGGCTAATTCAGAGGCTCAGCGTTAGCCTTGTGTTTTTTTTTGCAAAAAATAAATAAATCATCAGTTAACTGAGTTTCTTCCCGTTACATGGATATGAAACATTCATAGTTTATTCAATCTTAAGAAGCCCTCAGACACTGTTGCTTGCAGATGTTGTGGTTTCAGACCAGCCGAAGGGTCCGTGGAGTCTAAGAGGTTAACCAGTTAAGCCCCGAGCCTGTTTTTCAGGCCTCAGGCTCGAAAATGACATTCCCAGAACAATTGACTATATCTTCACTTCTAAAAGAGGTACATTAATAATCTTTTTTCTCAAAGCAATGATAAACCTGTGAGTTGGATATAGAAAAGTCAGAATCAGAAAATGTTTTTTTTACTTTAAAGTAAATTCAGATTGAACATCGTAAAAAGAATTAAATGATAGTGTCCGTCCAAAAGAAAACCATTACTTATAGTGAAAACCACCCTTGAATGATGGGATAGTAGACTAAAAGCTTTAGGAATCCAAACTATAACATATAATATGTACTCGCGATGGCAAAATGAAACTTTGAATGAAGCATCGAACCACTTGGAGAATTGTGTCGGAAATAGGTTCATTTCTCGAAGCTTTAGTTACAGCGACCTCTCCTGGCGAAGTGCAAGGCTGCAGTGGGTTTAATGTATCTTTGCCTTGAAAAATATTCGATGCACACACACACTAAAACTGAATATCATGTTCTATTTGCAATTAAAGATTGATAATTGTGTATAATGGGTTATTGAGAAGAGATTAGAGTGCTGGAAATTGTTTTGGGCGGAGAGGGCCTTTTATCAGTTATTAAAGTATTAAAGTTGAAAAGCAATGATTAAAAGTTCACCCATTCCGGGCTTTGAACCAGCTGCGTCGAGGACATCGCCGCATTCGGGCTGCTGGCTCTATCCACTGGGCTATCTATTCCTTAAACTATTCAACTGTTTTTATATTACTCATAATTGTATTTTTGTTCACAACTTCTCCACATTTCGAAGTGTTTCCCGAGCCAGAACGACCTATCTGTCTTCCTGGCTTGCTCTATAATGATACAATTCAAATGCAATACAAACGACAACTCAATAGCAACAACGCAAACTACGACAACAACCCACACATTGCGCATTGTTTAGAGCGGTTATAAAGTGGTGAAGCGCTCAAATTCGAAACTGTTTCAACCTGTCACCTGTCAGAATAGAGACGAGGCAGTGCATTGAATCGCGTGATTGGACCACGAACCAGTCAAGTGATTCATTCAGGAAATGAAGCAGTTACTGGTTCGGACGTCACATGTCACGTTATTTGAAGCAGTTGCTGCTTCTTGCGTCATATATCACGTGATTTGAAGCAAGCTTTGAATCACTGCTTCTATGGAATAGGAATTCCAGGGTTGAAGCTCCGTTCGAAGCTTCAGTATCAAACTGCCATCAATAATAAGTACCCTGTATCAAGATTGATGCGAAATTAAGTGACATTTGACCTTTTTAGAGAGATTTAGAAGAAAAAACCCCACTTCTGGGGTCATTTGGGTGCATTTTCCATCTCTGGCCCCCCTTGGTTGATTTTGATGCTTGACACCTCTTTTTAACCGTTAGAGCTAATAGAATCGAGGGGAAGTTCCTAAAATCCATCTAAACATTACCCATTGGTTAATGAGTGATGCGTAGCCAGAATGCCCAACACCGGAAGCTGTCATACACTCTAGTAGCTATCGTAGCAGTTAATATGAAATCTCCTTTATTGACATAAAAATGGAATGATGGATTATCAGTAATCATTTCAAAGTGACACAGACACATTGGATTAACATATGGATTAACCTTGAGCAGCGTTTTTATCGTTTTAATGCCATTGAACACAACTTTTGATCAGACAAATTGGCCGTGTTTGCTCCGTAAAGCTATGTAGTGTGATGTCTTTGTTTGCTTCCCCTGTCGCGAGTTCTGATCGTGCAGTGATGATACTTATATGTCTGGAATCTGTGCCGGGGGCATGGGGCTTAACTAAGCGGCAAACTCTGGGGCAGAGCCGGGAGGCCAATAAGGAAGTGCCTCAAACTGCAGTTCATCTAGTGGCCAGTAGGCCAGTAGGAGCAGTCTGCAGAAGGGAGCAATTTCCATAGACCCCCATGTTAAAATGCCCAACTTTACAGCAGAAATAAACATGTTTACATCGTGGTTCAAAAAACCATATTCTCTGTATAGTTAGATTCCCCCTTTATGACTATGGACCATGTGAATTTTTTCGCAACTCATCTGTTTAACCTGTTTAGCCCTGAGCCTGTTTTTCAGGTCTCAGGGTCGAAAATGACATTCCCAGAACAAATTACCATATCTACCCTTCTAAAAGGGTTAAATTAATTATCTTTTTTCTCAAAGTAATGATAAACCTGTGAGTTGGATGTAGAAAAGTCAGAATCAACGTAGATGTTTTTTATTTTAAAGAAAATTCAGATTGAACATAGTAAAAAACCCTTGGATGATGGGTTATAGACTAAAAGCTGTAGGAATCCAAAGTAAAACATATAAGTACCCTGTATCAAGGTTGATGCAATTTTTTTTAAATCTGACCTTTTTAGAGAGATTTAGCATTTGGGTGGATTTTCCATATCTCCGGCACCCCTTTGTCGATTTTGACGAATAGAATCTCTTTCTGACCGTTAGAGCCAATAGAATTGTAGGGGGATTTTCCCACACACACACATGGTACAAAAAGAAAGGTGGGGCTTCGCGCATGCAGTTTTGCATCAGAGCGAACCTATCTCTCGCTCTGACACCTGGAAACGCAAAAGCAGTTTTACTGCTTATGGATTATCAGAAATCATTTCAAAGGGACACAGACACATTGGATTAACCTATGGATTAACTTCAGCAGCGTTTTTTATGGTTTTAATGCCATTGAAGACCACTTTTGACCAGACTACGACACAGGTAAGCCATGTTAGCATTTTTAGCTACCTAGCGCCACATGTTTTGATGTCTGTTTTTGTTTATAAAGTCGCAAGTTCGTATCATTGAGTGATAATGTCTGTACCCATCGATTCTGTGTCATCTCACGATCAGATCGATGGATTGGATGTGCAGAATGGATAAATAATAAGGTTTCATGAGTGAGTTTCGGTGCAGTAAATCTGTTAGCATTTTTCGCTCGTTGCTAATTCAGAGGCTCAGTATTGTGGGTTTAAAAAAAAAAAAAAAAAAAAAAAAAGTTACATGAGTTTCTTCCCGTTACATGGATATACAACATTCATAGCTTATTAAATGAACATGCCCTCAGACACTGTTTCCTGCAAGATGTTGCGGGAGGGCCCCGGTACCGGGGTCTCTCGGGTTTAACAGGTTAATTAATATTCAGTCTTAAAGTTATGCATAAATTAGGGTGTGGTCACATTGAGTGACAGCTCTGTTCAGTGACTGCTGCTGTAAACTTCTTGTCTCTCTGCTAGCAGCTCCGTGATGCTACAGGGAATCTGCTTGCTCAGTTAATCCGGGGAAGATAACTTGAACTTGACCGTGTTTGTTTGTTCTTCATGCTTATATCGGACTATTGTGACTCGCTCCACGGTTAAAACAGACGGTGCATTAATGCTGTTTTGCGGTAAGTGAAATTTGAGTACTTTGTTTATGTGTTTATGATTTTAATCAGCTACGTAATGAATGTTAAGGCTTGGGTTAATTTGTAAGCCAGTGGTAGCTAGCTACATCTGTGCTAATTGTAGCGTCCAAGTTAAAACGTAATAGAGAAGTGTTAAGCGTTAAGTGGGATAATACTGTAGAACAAACAGCTTCTGTTTGAGGTTGGTAAAATAAGGTCATCCTTGTAACTTAGAGAGATATTTTATTATGTAGGTAACTGTGTGCATCACTAAGGTTAATTCTAAATTCGCTATGCTCGAGTAGACAAGCTAACGTCAAAGTAGTGTTGAATAGCAGCGTAGTGTATGTGAAATCAACCTCACAATAAGATGTGTGTATATTACAATTATTAATGTCATATTTCAAGATGATTACTTAGATATTACAATATGGTTGGTTGAGCTGGAGTTCATTATTGAGCTTACACGTTAACGTCACAGTCGTATCAAATCAAATCAAGTTTTATTTATATAGCACATTTATAAACGATTTTTGGTTGAGCCAAAGTGCTTTAGGCCTACATATAATAAAAATAGCCTACAGTAGAGACACTTTACAGCTAATACAACAGCACAGTTTGTTCAGAATATCAGTATGAGAAAAACGATACCCTCTATCCTTAGACCCTCACATCGTACAAGGAAAAACTTCCGGAGAAAACCCACAGTTTAAAGGGAAAAAATGGGAGAAACCTCGGGGAGAGCAACAGAGGAGGGATCCCTCTCCCAGGACGGACAGACGTGCAATAGATGCCGTGTGTAAATCAAAGAGATAATACATTTTACAGCATAGGTAGGTAGACCGAATGTTAGGAAATGCATGTGTCTGTAAGAAGAAGAAGAATCTATGAAGATGTCAACTACAATCCTGTGGGAGCCTTCAGGGAAGCAGCATGACGAGACCCAGGCAGGACCGCAGAGACAGGTTTAGCCACGACCCAAAGTCCATGACTTAATCCAGAACTCAGGATACAGGATTCAGGACACAGGGCCTCACCAAGAGGTTCAGCCTCGACTCCGTAGATATAGACACAAAACAAGAAAAAATGTGGCAGGGTTAATCGGAACAAGAGAATACACAGACACAGACAGACAGACGGAAGAACAAGCACTCCCTTAGAATAGGTTGAGGGCAAAGGGTAGCAAGTAAGAGAGTAAGAAACATAGGTGGAGAGGCACACTCAGGGAACAAGTTCCCCACTGGAGCCTTAGTTGGAAATTGCGTGTCAACGAATCGTAACACTCCCCGGCCTGTCTAAGCCACTCTGCAAACCTGTTTCCCTCTAATAAAACCTCGAGAGATTAGAGAGGGAAAAAGGTATTGGATATAAGTTATTCTTGATAAGAGAAGCCTAGAAGGCCAGAGAGAAAAAGTGAGTTTTAAGTGTTGATTTAAAAACCCCCAGGGTCTGGGCCGACCTCACATGGAGGGGCAAAATGTTCCAGAGCCTGGGGCCCGCTGCTGCGAATGCTCGGTGCCCTCGGGTTTTGAGCCTGGTCTTAGGCACTATCAACAGCAGCTGGTCAGCCGACCTTAAGGCTCTGCCTGGGGTGTAGCGATGGAGGAGTTCGGCTATATAGGCCGGAGCCAGCCCATTTAGGGCTTTGAAAACAAATAAAAGGAGTTTAAAATCTATTCTTAACCTAACTGGAAGCCAGTGCAATGAGGCCAGAATTGGGGTGATGTGGTCACGCTTTTTATGGCCAGTTAGAAGACGTGCAGCTGCGTTCTGCACTAGCTGCAGGCGTCTAATTGAGGCCTGGTCCATACCCACATACAGAACATTGCAGTAATCCAGTCTCGAGGTAATAAAGGTGTTAATAACCCTTTCTAGGTCTTTAAAATATAAAAACGACTTGGTCTTAGCCAATAGCCGTATTTTAAAAAAGCAGGTCTTGACTACGGTGCTGACCTGCTTATCAAATTTAAAAGCGCTATTGAAGGTCACTCCAAGGTTCTTGACAGTGGGGAGGATGTTTTTATTGATGGAGCCCAGAATATCAACCAGGGAGACTGGAGGTTAGGGTCCAAAAAAGATGACCTCCGTCTTGCTCTCATTGAGGGTGAGGAAGTTTTTGCTCAGCCAGGATTTCATCTCTGTTAAGCATTCCATCAACTGCTGTAGTGAGTTGGCATTTTGATTGAGAGACAGATAGATCTGTACATCATCAGCGTAACAATGGAAGGGGATATTATGTTTTGTGAGAATTAAACCTAGGGGCAGTATGTACAGTAGAAAAAGGATGGGGCCCAGAATCGAGCCTTGGGGAACCCCACAGGTAAGAGGGGCTTTGGCAGAGGAGAAGGCACCTAGCTGCACTGAGAAGCTACGGTCTGTCAGGTAGGACCTGAATCATGCAAGGGCAGAGCCTGTGATGCCAGCGGACTGTTCAAGCCGTGACAACAGGATGTTATGGTCCACAGTGTCAAAGGCAGCTGTCAGGTCTAACAGCACCAGGACAGCTGGGCTACCTGAGTCGGCGGCTAGGAGCAGATCATTAAAAACTCTAAAAAGGGTTGTGTCAGTGCTGTGCATGGGTTTGAAGCCAGACTGAAACTTTGCGTGGATGCCATGCGTGGTTAAAAAAGACTGCAGCTGGGCGTAGACTACTCGCTGCAGGGCTTTAGATAAAAAAGGTAGCTGTGAGATGGGCCTAAAATTTGCGAGAATGGAGGGATCGAGATTTTTTGCTTTTGAAGTAGTGGCTTAACCACGGCATGTTTGAAGGCAGCTGGGACACATACTGAGCTATGAGAGGTGTTTACAAGCAATAAAACACTTGCTCCAACTGATTCAAAAACATCTCTAAGGAAGCGAGAGGGAATGCTGTCTGAGGTGCAGTTTGTCGGCCGCAGGTGCTTGACTACATCCGAGAGAGAAGAGAGGGATACAGGCTCAAAGTGGTCGAGGACAGCAGGGCACAGAAAGGGAGCAGGATCTGGGGTAGCACTAGTGTGGGCTAGCCTAATAGCAGAAATTTAAGAAATGTATCGCAGAGGGTAGTCGATGGCACAATTGGAGAAGCATCACAAGGATTAATGATCGAGTTGAGGACATTAAAAAGAACCTGGGGTTTATGGCTGTTTTAGGAGATTAACAGAGAAATGTGCTCTGTTTTGGCTGCTTTGACTGCCGTCTGGTAGTCGGAAAGGCAAGCACGAAGGATTTCTAAGGAGACATTGAGTTTATCCTTTTTCCATTTTCTCTCTGCACGCCTACAAGCGCGTCTAAGAGCGCGAGTACAGTCATTGAGCCACGGGTCTGAGAGAACTTTGGTGCGTCTAAGCGTAAAAGGAGCAACGGAGTCCAGTATTAGTGTGCATGTCGAGTCAAACATGGAGATAAACTCATCAGCACTAAGAGCACAGTTCACCTCTAATTTACAGATCGGAGAAGTATTAAAAGCATCTGAAAACTGTGAGGAAGTCAAGGGGTTAATTGAACGCAGACAACGCGCAGGGGCACGTGATTCGACGCCTGCAGAAGGGATCGAGGTTGTAAACAGAACCGGTAAATGGTCTGAGATGATACGCGTTGCTGCACAGATTTCATCCACAGAGATAGACAGTCCAAACGATAATACTAAATCCAAGGTGTGTCCTTTATCGTGTGTTGGGCCAGCAACGGACTGAATGAGACCGAAAGAGTCGAGGAGATTTAAAAAGTCCCTAACCAGAGGTTTGGACTCGAAGCACACATGGACATTAAATTCTCCGCAGATCAAAACATGATCATATTTCACCATGATCCCGGACAGAAAGTCAGAGAAGCCAGTTATGAAATCCTTATTGCACTTTGGCGGACGATACACAACTGCGTAGTATAGGCGAGGCTGGGTTCAGTTCAAAAAGCTGCAACTCGAAGCTAGCATAGCTAGTTACAGGGTGAAGCAATCGGCATTGGAGATTAGCTCTAAACACTGATGCTATGCCCCCACCACGGCCGGTGGTACGGGGGGAGCTGAAGAAAGTACAGTCGGGAGGAAGAAGTTCAGAAAACGGTACATACTCGCCAGTGTGAACCCAGGTCTCCGTCAGGAACATCAAATCCAGATCACGAGAGGTGAAGAACGAACCCAAACCTTGTTCTTTTTATTAATTGTATTACCAAATTGGTATCAAATAAATAGTAAGCATTGGTAATACCAATGCTTACTATTTATTTGATTTTCATTACACTTGTGAAACCGACTATTTGTGGCTGTAGAACGTGAACATGTTTATAATGCCTGCATTTAAGGAGGATGAATAGCCTACTCAATACTTTAGGGAGGATTTGTTAAAAAATATTAGATAAGACGTTATGTGTGCTTCAGTTAAAATTAAGCTTATTCATTGCATTTCATTTGTTCTTCCAAACAAACTTCCAAAGTTAGAGTAAAATAAAAAGGCCCCTGACTCCGACAATACACAATCCAACATGGGAACAGGGGCGGTTTTGGCGCAGAGCGTTGGTCATCAGATCAAGGGGCGTTGGTGAACTCCAGTTCGAATCCCGCCTCGGCCGCCACTGCGTCAGGCCGTTGTGTCCTTGGGCAAGACACTTTACCCGTATTTGCTCTTGTGGGTAATGTCCACAGTAATGACTCTTACATGTCTAATATGTGTAATGTGTAATTGTAAAGCGCTTTGAGCACCTGTAAAAGCGCTCTAATAAAAATGTAATGCATTATTATTTTATTAAAATGTTCAACAGAAGATAATAAGTTATATTGTTTGTACACATGTTGCTTTACATATATATATATGTTTGTTTAAAGTGTCCAGGTGATGCAGACAGGCAGACACAGAACTGGACTCCTCACAGCAGTGAACTTCAGCACAGGTACAAATACTCTTACTTACTTTTTTTTGTACTTTTTTTCATACTGAACAAAGAATCAAGAAAGATATTGGTTTAAATAAATGAAGTATTTACTTTAATATACTGATATACATTCCATTAAACAATACTAAATACCAGATCACCTACACATCTGTGAATTTGAGGGTTTCCATGCAAAAGGTTACATTTAGATGTTAACAAGCAATACTACTTTGTCAGCTTTCTAATTTAATGTATTGAAGGCAAAGATATTTGACACATAGTGAGAACTGCTACTATTTATCTCTCAATATTGTCTCTAAAAAACGTGGTAAAAGTTATTATTTCAGTGAGACAACAAAGCAAGCTTCTACAGTTGCACTAAGTTTTGATAACAGTTCAATATTATTTTGATAATAATATACATTTCAATGTTGATGAATTTCATACTGTTCATTCATAATCTGATTGTCTTTGTAGCTCACTGTTGGAATAAAAAAAACATTACAATTACAAAATAATTATATCTACAGCCCCTAAACACACAAACACACCACTTTCATAAATAACACACTTGTTCTGCAATAATATGTTTTATGTTTCCTGTGATTTTTTTTTAGGAAAGGACATGCCTGAAAGACACGACATATTCTCCTTCTCTGAGGGTCAAGAAGAACATCCAAGAGGAAAATTAAATTTTCCTGTAATTTTTGTTAGGAAAGGACATCCCAGCTAGCGGGGAACGTCCTCACAACTTTGGCTAACGTTACCTATTGGTTCTAACAAGGTTTTAAAGAAACGTTTTAATCTGATGTTCAAAGAACCTTTTTAGGATGTTTATTTGGTCAAATAATGTTCCTATAAGGTTTAAGGTTAACTAAGACATAACGTTTTAACTGCAACATTCAGAGGTTGTTTTGAGGATGTTATTAAGGCCTGAGATGACAGAAACTTTTTTTATAAAACGTTCCTTTAATGCATACTTGCCAACCTTCAGACCTCAGAAATCGGGAGCATTTCAAAATGCAAAATTGGGGGTGCTAGTGGATCGTCGGAGCTGTTAGATTAACATTAACATGCTTATTGTAGTTGTAAGTGCACTGCTTTGCGGCCTGTAGCACCGTCCTTGATGGAGCATATGTGTGGGCTGGACCTGTATTTTACAGGAAAGGAGTGAGCAGAGAGTAGAGTAGTTGTCGATTCTTGTTCTGTTTTCTGTGAATATCTGCCTCACCCTCTCAGACTTTGAGTTGCGCGCGCTACTAAAGAGACGTGTTACCATGGAAACCAAACAATGGTGTAGCTTTATTAAAGTCCGAGTGGAAACAGTCGTGTGTAAATCTGATTTAGTCAGAAATCGGGTGAAATGCGGGAGAAATATGACCCCGGGGAGGAAACCGGGAGAGGGCAATGAAATCGGGAGTCTCCCGCGAAAATCGAGAGGGTTGACAAGTATGCTTTAATGTGATATGTTAAAAAAGGTGGAACATTTTGCCTGCAACATTCTAAGGATGTGTTTTGGACGTGTTGGGTAACACATTAAAGATGTTCTTTATAAAACGTTCCCTCAATATTACATGATAACAAATGAAGAACATTTTCAAAGCAACATTCTGAAATTGTTTTCAGGATGTTATTGAGGCCTGAGATGACAAAGTGTTTTATAAAATGTTCCTTTAATGTGATAAGTCAACAAAGGTGGAATATTTTGCCTCCAACATTCTAAGGATGTGTTTTGGACGTTGTTGGGGTAACACATTAAAGATGTTCTTTTATAGAACATTCCCTCAATGTTACATGATAACCAAAGAAGAACATTTTAAAAGCAACATTTGGATAATGTTTTCAGGAGGTTATTATTTTTTTATAAAATGTTCCTGTGATGCAAAATATGAACAGGGTCATGGTCAACATCAGATGTATTTGTAGTGCGCTTTAAAAAACAAAGTTGTTGCATTTGTTTGAAAAGGATGATTAAAAGAAATCTGATGTCACCACATTTTCCTTTTTAGAAAAAAACAAGCACGTAATTCATGATATTGCATGTTTGCGTAGGCATGTCTGAGTTCCCAGCTAGACATTGTTGGTTCTAAAAACATTTTGAGAATGTTACCATTCATTGTTCTAGGAATGGTTTCATCGAGAAGTTTTATTTTGGTTCCTAGAATGTACTTCTGAAAGGTAGGATAATGTTCTCTAAAAACATTCTTAAAATGTTTGGTGATAACATTGTTCGAACATTATACCCCAAGTGTTTTTATTGTTTATGCACATATCTCTATTGTCATATGGATCGAATAACACTTAGAAAACCAAAGACAGACATATAGAGGAACAGTAGGGCATAATGTTCTAACAATGTTATCAAAAACATTTTAAGAATGTTTTTAGAGAACGTTATCCTACCTTTCAGAAGAAAATTCTGGGAACCAAAATAAAAGCTTCTGCTGAAAAAGTTTTAAGAATAGTAGGGCATAATGTTCTAACAATGTTATCAAAAACATTTGAAGAAGGTTATCACCAAACATTTTAAGCATGTTTTTACAGAACGTTATCCTACCTTTCAGAAGAACGTTCTGGGAACCAAACAAAAACTCCCCGCTGAAAACGTTTTAAGAATAGGAGGGCATAATGTTCTAACACTGTTATCACCAAACATTTTAAGAATGTTTTTAGACAACGTTATCCTACCTTTCAGAAGAACGTTCTGGGAACCAAGCTAAAACTTCCCGCTGAAAACCTTCCTAGAACAATGACTAACATTCTCAGAATGTTTATAGAACCAAAAATCTCTAGCTGGGATGCCTGAAAGACACGACTCAAAATGTTCTCCTTCTCTGAGGGTCAAGAAGAACATCCAAGAGGAAAATTAAAAGCTGATGTTATGAGATTTTAAGACCAGTACAGGACATTCACTAAGAAACTACACTTTTATTGTGAAAACAAAGATTTGCACACCGAATATTTGTGTAGTCTATCAGGACCATCATTACATTTATTGAAATATGAACCAACAGTTAATCAAAAATGTTTTAAATAAAAAGCACATATGGACAGAAGGTGTAAACCTATTCAATGTATAAGTAAATATATTTAGTCAAATAAAGTGACAGATTAGGCCTGTGCAGTTGGTATCGGCTGTGCCCAGCATGGGCTCCTTCATCAGGCCTGGTCCTCCTCGCAGAGGAAAGACCCTCAGTCCTCTCCAAACCAACAGACAGGACGTCCATCACACGGAGGTTTCTCCCTGAAGTCTCTGCAGCTCTCTGGACACCATGCTGTCTCAATCCGTCCACACTGAATATGAGAGGGGAAAAATGAAAATAATAAATGCTTTAGACAATAACAAATATAAAGTTAATTGTTGAGTTGCTCAGTTTTTTTAGATTGTCAATACTATTACTGTATAAGTAATATCTCAGGTTAATGTCACGATTTTGGTGTTCTGTCACGGTTTTAGTGTTATCTGTCTGGTAATGGGTTTTGTTTTGCTGTTCTGTTCTCCCTGTCTCTTGTTTTCCTCCTGTGTCTTGATTGTCTCATTGTGTGCACCTGTTGCCCTTGTGTTTCTGCCTCCCTTACCCAGCTGTTTCTCGTCCCGTGATTACCCCTCTCTGTATTTAGTCTTGTCTTTCCCTGTGTTCCCCTGTCGGTTCATTGTTTGTCTTCCCTTCACGTCACGCTAGACTGTATATATTAATGGACGTAGGGTCCGTGACGTCACCCATAGGATTCTGAAGAGTTGCCGAGAAGCCCTTAGTAGGCGGAGTCGGCCACTAACGGCTTGACAGTGACGTCAGAGTTCAACTCCCGCCTTCTCCAGCCAACTCCAAATAAGGGCAAAGAGCCGGAGCCGAGGTGGGACCTGCTGCCACCGAGATGAAAGTTCCAGAGCTAGCTGAAGCTACCAAGCTAAGATAACATGCTCCCCATCTGCACACTGCCGTGGCATTTTACGTTTCTAAGGTAAGCGGACATGAAACTATTCAGCAAAACTATAAATAATAATCTAAGTTATTGAGTTTTTAGCATAATACTTCAGAATCTTAAAATCCCTTAACAATTGTGCTAAATTCAACACTGGAATCAAGCAAATATGAATATGTTTGCATGACATTAGTTATTTATATTTTGATATCACTTAATTATACGTTTAATACATTTAAGTCAAGCTAAGGTACATGTGATGGTAGCTAGTTAGTGCTCTTACCTGTGAGGCCTCCTCCAAATAGCATAATAACCAGACTGTATCATTAAAACTAAGTACCAGTTCTAGATCCTTGACTTTAGACAAACAATTCAAAAGACAACATGTATTTAAAGACCAATCTTTATTTGAATGTGCCTCTTAACCTGATATATTAGTTATACAGTAATAGTATTGACAATCTAAAAAAAATTAGCAACTCAACAGTCAACTTTATGTTTCTTATTGTCTAAAGCATTTGTTATTTTCATTTTCCCCCTCTCGTATTCAGTGTGGACGGATTGAGACAGCGTGGTGTCCAGAGAGCTGCAGAGACTTCAGGGAGAAACCTCCGTATGATGGACGTCCAGTTTGTTGGTTTGGAGAGGACTGAGGGTCTTTCATCAGCGAGGAGGACCAGGCCTGATGGAGGAGCCCTTGCTGGGCAAAGCTGATACCAACTGCACAGGCCTAGTCTGTCACTTTATTTGACTAAATGTGTTTACTTATACATTTAATAGTTTTACACCTTCTGTCCATATGTGCTTTTAATTTAAAACATGTTTGATTAGGTTTTGGTTCACATTTCAATAAATTGTATTTGTATTTGCACTCCTTTTGTCCATTATTCTTACTGAAAATGTTAGATTACACATTCACATCTGACTGAAGATTGGCCCCATTTATTTGTGACACTGCAAACTCTGCGGTACAAGGCACAAGTGATGTGAAGCTCATAAAGCGAGGCAAATAGAAATAATCAGCTGATGGAGTGTAGATGTGGAAATAGGTGCATTCGATCAGCTGACTGTTTTTACAATAAAAGTAGTTTCTTAGTGTACTGGTCTTAAAATCTCATAGCATCAGCTTTTAATTTTCCTCTTGGATTTTCTTCTTGACCCTCAGAGAAGGAGAACATGTTGTGTCTTTCAGGCATGTCCTTTCCTAAAAAAAATGACAGGAAACATAAAACATATTATTGCAGAACAAGTGTGTTATTTATGAAAGCGGTGTGTTTGTGTGTTTATGGGCTGTAGATATAATTATTTTGTAATTGTAATGTTTTTTTTTTTATTTCAACAGTGAGCTACAAAGACAATCAGATTATGAATGAACAGTATGAAGTTCATCCACATTGAAATATATGTTATCAAAAATAATATTTAGCTGTTATCAAAACGTAGTGCAACTGTAGAAGCTTGCTCTGTTGTCTCACTGAAAGAATAACTTTTACCACGTTTTTTACAGACAATATTGAGAGATAAATAGTAGCAGTTCTCACTATGTGTTAAATATCTTTGTCTTCAATACATTAAATTAGAAAGCTGACAAAATCATATTGCTTGATAACATCTAAATGTAACTTTTTGCATGGAAAAAAACCCTCAACTTCACTGATGTGTAGGTGATCTAGTATTGTTTAATGGAATGTATATCAGTGTATTAAAGTCAAAAAATCATTTATTTAAACCAATATCTTTCTTGATTCTTTGTACAGTATGAAAAAAAGACTCTTTGTACCTGAGCTGAAGTTCACTGCTGTGAGGAGTCCAGTTCTGTCTCTCACTCTCTGGTCCAGCCTGTCTGCATCACCTGGACACCTTAAACAAACAGATATATATATGTAAAGTACCATGTGTACAAACAATATGATTGATTCTCTTCTGTTGAACATGTTGGATTGATTGATTGATTGATTTATTGATTGATTAATTGAGTGATTGATTGATTGATATGTATTGTCAGAGTCAGGGTCCTTTTTATTTTACTGTAAGTTTGGAAGTTGTGTTACCAATGCTTGCTGTTTATTTGATACTCATTTGGTAATGCAATTAATAAAAACAACAATGTTTGGGTTCATTGTAAGTGTAAGCTCAATAATGAACTCCAGCTCAACCAACCATATTGTAATATCAAAGTAATCATCTTGAAATATGACATTCATAATTGTAATATACACACATCTTATTGTGAGGTTGATTTCACATACACTACTTCGACATTAGCTTTTCTTCATACTTGAGCATAGCCAATTTAAATTAACCTTAGCGATGCATACAGTTCCTACCTACATAATAAAATATCTCTCTAAGTTACAAGGATGACATTATTTTATCAACCTCAAACAGAAGCCGTTTGTTCAACAGTATTATCCCACTTAACGCTTGTCTATTTCGTTTTAACCTTTATATATACATTCTATGATTTTAACTTGGAGGCTACGATTAGCATCGTTAGCACCGATATAGCTACCACTCGCTTACACGCTAACCCAAGCCTTAACATTCATTACGTAGCTGATTAAAATCATTAACACATAAATAAGTACTGGAATTTCACTTAACGCAAAACCGCATTCATGCACCGTCTGTTTTAACCGCAGAGCGAGTCACAATAGTCCGATATATAAGCATGAAGAACAAACAACTACGGCGTCACCATTGGCGTCCCGGCTCTACCCCACAGTTTGCCGCTTGAGTAATATTTAACAATACGGTTTCATTAAACAAATTTAAAAAAAGGCTAACAGTTGGTTTTGCAGCGAGTCATCATAGGGCATAGGCTAACAGATTACTGTTTCCCTGTAAGACTCACATTTAGCATGTGTTGCTTGTATTGCTGTTAACTTTAAACAAACAATACAATTCACATTACTCACACTCTTACTTTAATTAGTGATTACATCAACAATTATTGTAGGGCACCTAGTTGGCCTTGCCATAATCACCCTAAACCCTGACGAATAATTGTTTTTAGAGCCTTTAATACGGTTAGAAGCTATCATAAGCTAACAGGTGATTGTTTGTATTGCCTTAAGACTATCATAGTTAACCTTAGCTAATCACACTTCATTTCAAGACACCGGAATTGTTATTAATGTTAAACAAATAAAACTTTAAAAGCACTTCACATTACTCACACTCACATGTGCGTTGTCATTCATATTAATGTATCCTGCTCGCTAGGTGGCAGTGTAACTAAAAGCTGATTGCGATCCGCCTTTTTAAAAAGAGAAGAAGGGTCCAGAAACTGCGGGCCAGAAACTGCGGTCTGCGAGGCTGCAGCTTCATGCTACTCCATCTTGTGTCCTCAAAGATGTAGGGTCATTACAGTATGGACACACACACACACACACACACACACACACACACACACACACACACACACACACACACACACACACACACACACACACACACACACACACACACACACACACACACACACACACACACACACACACAAACACACACGCGCCCAGTTTTCATCTATCCAACTGATTGGATGAATTGGTTCTTAGTTGGACCTCGGCCCTATTCACAACAATAACTGTGTGTGTGTGTGTGTGTGTGTGTGTGTGTGTGTGTGTGTGTGTGTGTGTGTGTGTGTGTGCGCGTGCGTGCGTGCGTGCGTGTGTGTGTGTGTGTGTGTGCTGTCAGTGAGTTGCTGGTAAAGCAGAGCTGACAGGTGAAGATGCCGTGATGGCCTTGCAGGCCTAAAGTCCTCTGCTTAATGTCAGCCTGCTAATGGCTCCGCTGACAGGTCCTGTCCCTCGCCACTTCCACCTGTCCCGGCTGGAAAACAAAAAGTAACACACCCTTCACACTTTCCTTTGAGCTGCTCTCACCAATGAAGATCAAGTACAGCAGAGGAGAAACTTTGGAGAGAGCATCTCAGTTAAGACGTAAAGCCTCTCTGTGCTATAGACCAGGGGTTCTTAACCTTTTTGACCTTGAGGCCCAATTTTTATAGTACAAAGTGGCCCGGGGCCCATTAAATATTAACACTGTATAGGTTTAATTGACCTCATTCTCGGTTTGATTTGTATTCAATAATAAACCAAATCCACTAACTGTTTAACAAGCAAAAACCTTATCAAATAAAATGACATGATAAAATGGGATCATCACAAATACTTTTATTAAACATGTGTATGTAAACCTACACATACTGTATCAAGACACCGAACAGGCTGATAATTCCTGGACCAAATCAAGCTGTGACAAGAAAAAATGTCAAGGATCAAGTCAGGCTTTTAAATAATAATAAAAAAGACCAATATTAGGATTTTACTTTAAATTAATAAAAAAAATATATATATATATATATATATAAATAATCAATCAATCAATAAAAGGGGGTGATAAAATAAATGCATTCAAATAATATAAATCTATTTTTAAATTAAATAAATAAAATAAATGAAATTGAAATAAAGTGCAAATGAAACTATAGCCTTATAATCTGCAAAGCTATTTGAAAATTGCTTCAGCAGTCTCCATTTTTGCATGGCAGAACCAGAATAATCTTTATATCTGTGACAAATGAACAATGACACAAATAATAACAACAATGAACAACAATAACAACAATAATACAACTCCCTTTTTATCTTGACCTCTTAATGAGACACTTGGGCCTGCTTCTGAGACATAATCAGATCCAGTCTGGGTGGAATGGGAGAAAGGCTCACTCTCAGAGTAGACTCCAGTGTTGCTCTGAGTCTGTTTCGGGCTTTGGTCTTAGTTGTGGCCACAATGGAGAATCCTGATTCACACAGGTACGTAGTTGTGAATGGGAGAAGGAGTTTCACAGCCCTCAGTGCAAGACATGGGTACTCCTTTGAGACAGCAACCCAGAATGAGCCCAGGTCCAGTTTGCCCCACTGCAGCTTTAAAGTGCTGTCAGTGGAAACGTCCAGAAGCTGGGATTCCAGGTGTGAGGGCAAAGCAACATCATTTGCAGTGGGATCCACTGAAAATGGGTCCAAAATCCACATGTTTCCCTCTCTGGGATCCTCAGGAAAGTAGTCACCAAATTTCTCTGCCAGTTGTGAGAGGTGCTGGGAGACTGAGTCGCTGATCTTCACCTGAGGGGAGTTTTCCAAAATGTCAGACAAAAGTGGAAACATGTCCATCCTATTTTCCTGGGCCCTCTTGGTCCACAAAGCAAGTTTCCTCTTGAAAGCTTCAACTTTGTCTGCAACACAAAATATGTTGCTGTTTCTTCCTTGAAGTGAGGTGTTCAGTTGGTTCAGTAGTGAAAAAATGTCACAGAGGTAGGCATGTTTTGCTGTGAACATTGTGTCAGCATAGTAATCTACAAGATTAGATTTTTTCTCACTGAGAAAAGAGAAGACCTCATTCCTCAGTTCAAACAAACGATTGAGGACCAGTCCTCTGGAAAGCCATCTCACTTCACTGTGATATAGCAGTTGGACATGATCTGCTTCTATGTCCTCACAAAGCTTAGCAAAACATCTGGAGTTCACAGCATTGTTTTTAATAAAGTTTATGGTTTTCACACTTACATCCATCACCTGGTGGAGGTCTGGTGACATCTTTTTTGCTGCAAGGCTTTCACGGTGGAGAAAACAGTGTGTCCATTTAGCTTCTGGTGCACGATCAAGGATCTGTCTAATGACACCATGATGCCTGCCAGTCATTGATGCTGCACCGTCACTGCACACCCCGACACAGTTCTGCCAGTCCAGGCCGTTCTCAGTGAAGTAGTTATCCATGCAGCGGAAACATTCCTGAGCCGTAGTTCGTGTTGGTAGCTCTCCACAAAACAGTATGTCTTCGTGCAAACTACTGTCCCAGCGATAGCGAACAAAAACAAGCAGCAGTGCAGCATTCGTGACATCCGTGGACTCGTCTAATTGCAAAGAAAAAAAAGGGCTGCTTTTTATTCTTTCTATAAGTTGATGCTGTATGTCTGATGCCATGTCCGCGATACGGTGACTCACAGTGTCGTTTGAGAGTGGGATGGTCAGCAGCTTTTTTGCAGCGGCCTCTCCGACCATCTCACGGCACATATCAACAGCGGCAGGCAGAACCAACTCCTCCGCTATGGTGAATGCTTTCTTACTCTGTGCCACACGTCTGGCTACGAGGTAGCTCGCTTTCAATGCACATTTAGAGTTGCTTGTCAGTGACACGACAGACCTTTTCTGCATCTGCAGCCCACTTTCCTTCCTCTTAAAATATTCCACCGGCTTTCCCACGAGATTCGGGTGCTTGGTCTCTAGATGCCGCTGTAGTTTTGAGGGCTTGAGGGCTTCGTTGGACAGCATTAGCCCACACTCCACACACTGGGCTTTTGGCACTGCCTCTGTTCCTCCATTTACGAAACCGTATTTAATGAAGTCGAGATTGTATTTCCGTAAAAACTTTGTCTTTTGGGTGGGGGGGTTGGCAGGACATTCGTCTTCATTTTTTCTTTTTAAAAACTTCTCCATTTTTGCCGCTTCATCTATGTGTATTGGCGCTTGTTAACAACTGAGTGGTAATAAAGATACATTGACAAAAAAAAAAACGCCACCACGTGGTCGAAAGCTGCACGCAGTCTCGCGGCCCTTGCGGCCCACAGGTGCAAAACTGAACGTTTTTTGTGGCCCTCTGGGGGGCGCTGGCGGCCCAAGTGTGGGCCTTAAGAATCACTGCTATAGACTACAGAGTGCTGTTCCATTCTCAGGCTTTTCTGCTTGAAATAGTTAAACAAGAAATGTGATTGTTTGCCAAAAGCTTTTGGAAATACAGCAATGATCTGGCTGCATAAAAAATACCAAAAAGGAGTGAGGTGCTTCAGGAGAAACTCAACACTGGTCTACATGTTCCAGTCTATAGCACTCTGAGATGCTATTTTGTAAAAAATGCAACCTTAGACGTACATTTCTTGGAATTGTTTTTTTTCTCCTAAATTATTTAAGAGTTCCAGGCGAGTTCTACAGAAATCAATTGAGCAGACGCAACATATTTTTTACCAAATAATTCTTTTTAAACACTTTTTAATCTGAAAGTTCAGCAGATCAGTGCATTGAACTTTAAAATGCAACATAAAGGATGAATTTTCCTGTAATTATTCTGGTGATTTTACATGTTAGAAAGTAATATTGTAAATTTCAACATCAGCAGGTTAGCATCAGAGCTCTATTTTTTTCATTTTGAAAGTGCAATACAATTATTTTGTCACACTTGTATTGCATATTTTGTATTTAATTTCTTACTATATTAATTGACAAATGATCATGACCTCAATATTGATCAAAAATAATGGTGATTATAATTTGGGCCATAAGCGAGTGTGATAATGTGTATTCAGTGTGCACACAACTGTTCGTTTGGATATTTGAAAGGTGTATTATAATATTTTAACATATTTGACATAATTTAAATTCCAATTTAATTCATATAAGCCCCCCGCCTCCCTGACATAAGAAATCCAAATGTAACTCCGGTTTATATAAAGATGTTATAAATATATTAAATCAACTACATGTTCCAGGGGATAGACTGTCTCTATAACACTTATATACTCTTTCTACTGAATAGCACAACTGAGGCATTTAAAAAGTACATCTCAGAGTTCTCCTTTCACCTGAAATGCAATGAG
Organism: Notothenia rossii; assembly: GCF_949606895.1. Taxonomy (NCBI): domain Eukaryota; kingdom Metazoa; phylum Chordata; class Actinopteri; order Perciformes; family Nototheniidae; genus Notothenia; species Notothenia rossii. Next base: position 62,825,887 of record NC_136901.1, on the reverse strand, counting down.
AGTGGAGAGGTCAAGGAATAGCTTTGGTTTTCTTGCTGTCTTTCCAAAATGAACAGGTCACTGTGCTGTGATTCTCAGTTCTATTTCCAGTCATAATGGCCTCACCGCACATGGTGAAGATCCTAGTGAAATACCATTCAAATCAGTGGAGATGGAGCCTGGTCTGTGGCCTTTGAGAGGCTGCCATTTTGGTGGAAATGTGCAGCCCTGACCAGCTGCCGGTGCCTAGGGCCTGTCTGCGCTTTCAAACTAAGTTTTGAATACATTTCATTTGGGCCTTTACAGTCCCTTGTGAGGGGATAAAGCTCCTGCAGAGAGTAGTAGCTCCCAGACACAATGTTCCACTGTAAGAAAGTGTAAAATAGCAGTTTTGCAGATACAGGTCCAACTATTTTGTCACGTGCAGGAGGTAATCAGGATACATGGGATGTGCACTTTCAGACTCTCTACCCTCCAGTGGTTGTTTCTCCTCAGTAAATAATTCCACTTGTCCTTATATTCACATGACAAATAAGTGTATCCTAAAACATCAATAGTTGTCATATTAATATGTTTAGCCTGTATTTTTGACAAGCCAACAGATACACAGCCAGCTTAATATTAGCAACTGATGAAGTTGCCAACATTGTGTTGCAGTATTTAACTGACACTCTTCTCATTAGTCATAGAACTGATGGTCAGAGCTCCTCAAGCCCCACGCTGAGAGTTATTAGATGAGATAGGCTTGGAGTTTTAACAAAGCAGCAGTAACTGAACGATAGGACAACAGTGAGGAAGATTCTCCTCTGTGAACAATTAATGCTGGAAATAAGATGTCAGAATCCTCTGTTGGGAATCCTCTGCAATCTTCAGTAGTGAACATGTTCTTTCATGTTCCCTTTTAGAGCGTGTCAGGAGACAGGGGAGAATCAATTATCTTCTATATTGATCAGAAGCTTCCGTCAGTTTTAAAGCTTCCAGATGAAAGGCGTTGACTCTTTAATTGAAACATTTGCTGTGTGTTATATGCAGGTCCTCTGGCAGCTGTTGTATAGAGCCTGCTTTGCATTTTCTATCTGCTTATTGACGTCTTGTCACCCTGCAGCAGCAAGTTAAATGCTAAGATGATTAAGGCCCCATTTACACGGGAACGGAAACGAAAATGAACCGAATTCGATATCAAAAAAGTCTTCCGTTCACACGGAATCGGCTCAATAAACGTGTCCGTTCACACGAGGCCGCTCGACCCGCTGGAGACGCTGTAGTACATACGCCGAGCCTTTAAGTGGCGCTGTACTTCCGCCACAAAATACACCAAAAGTAGTGAAGAACACTTCCCGAGCATGGTTGCCACGGTTGCCCTTCTGTTTATTCTCCGCGGTGGATTTAGCAGCAGAGGTGGGGAGAGGCAGGGCTCTGGCTGTTTCTCTTTTTCTCCCTCCCCGGGGCAAGCATGTGCTCCTGCTGTAAATCTCCCCGGTAGTCCAACAGCAGATGAAAAACACCCACCTCTCCCCCTCTTCCAAGGGACGAGGGAGGTGTGCGGCAGAGTTTCCGTTCTCTCTCTCCTGTCCGATTAGACTTCACTCGCGTTTATGTCCATATCGATCAAATCTAGCTGGAGGCTCCTGCTGGGTGCACTGTCCTGCGAGATGCCGGGAACTGGCTCGAAACACTCGGTTGTTGTTGTTGGCGAAACACATCAGCAATGATGCGGGTAACATGGGGGTGAACAGGAGAGGTGGGGAGAGGCGGGGATATGGCTTACAGACAGAGCCGTTTGACCCCCCAGAGCAGGGGTTCTCAACCTTTTTCACCCAGGGCCCCCCTAAATGACTCCTGTTGGAATTTGCGACCCCCCAAAACTTTGAAACTTTAATTATCGCTGTTGCTGATCTTCCCCCCTGCCCGATCTGTACTGTGCATGTGCGAGATGGTCTGCCATACTGGACAACTCCGTACGGCAACCCAACTAGGACACTTGACACAGTGGCGTTTGGCAAAGCACAAAAAGAAAATGGATTTAACTTCTGTTTGGCAGTTATCATACTGAATAAATATTTACTGTGAATGTATGCAAAAATGTATGGCATATAGCTGTCTGACAGAAGTTAAATCTATGTCTCACTTATTCTGACAATGTACTTAACCCCAAATAAAAGAACCCAATAAAAAGAGTTGTTAAATAAAAGTGAAGTCACGTTGTCATAACAATAACTCATCTCTCCCGTTTTTTTTGTGTTCTTTTTCTGCTTTGCCAAACGCCACTGTGTGAAGTGTCCTATTACAGTTGCCGTATGTAGTTGTCCAGTATGGCGGACCATCTCGCACATGCGCAGTACAGATCGGGCAGGGGGGCAGATCGGGTAGTGACAGCCGTGCCTGGTAACACCGTAAAGTTTAAAAGTCTCAAAATGCTACAACTACTGTCACAAACTGGATGAATGTGAAGTATTTCATTAAAGGAGGATGAAAGCGTAATTAAGGAGCACTATTGTAGTGACTTTGTTAGTTATTGGACTCAGGATTAATGAATTTGGATGCCCGCTGTATCAAGAAATGAAAGGACGGCGCAAGTGGAAACAATTCACAAAGGGGTTCAACTGTTTAAAACACATGCTCAAAGTAAGCCGGATTTTGGCGATGTGTTTATGTGGATTCAAAAATCGTAAATGATCTACAAAATGGAGGAGACCGATCTGATCGGAGCAACTGTGACAAATAATCCAACTGAAACCAGCACTTTACGCGCAGAAGAAACATTTATATTAAAGAAAAAATGATACATTTTTGTCTTTGTATGCTTTTATTAGCTACTAACTTGCAAATGTATGCATCATATTTATTTCAAATGTCGAAGAACAAGACACTTCAAAAGAATAGACTATGTCTAATAAAAAAATGGTAATATGGTTGCATAGGCCTGTATAAAAGAAAAATGAAAAACTGGCATATTAAGCAGGTAAATCAAATGCTTGTCTGCCATGGAACAGGTAGCAGAGAGAAGACGAGGTTCAAGTAGGTTCATTAATGTGAACCTTGGGCTTGCACGCCCGCAGCCAGGGATGGAATGTCCGGTGTAATGTGAGTGACAGCCAGTCTAAAGTCGTTGTGAACGTCCAGTGTGTTGCATGCTTTTGTTTTGATGGCAACAAGTGCGCTGAAGGCTGTTTCTGATAGATATGTCGTACTGAATGGGAGTGTAATCCTGGTCCTGGCATGCAGTGTGATCTTTGGAGCGAGGCTTGGTCCTTTGACAATCCAAAACTTTTTAAATCCTTTTTCCTGGAAGTATTTCTTTGACAGCGAGTCAGCTTGGATGTCGGTGAGCTCATCTTCGCAATCCAGGTATTCCACATCCTCAACTTTGGCAATAAAGGGATCTAAAACCCACAATTCCTTGGAGACATACTCGTCTATGTCAGCGAACCGTGATTGCATTTCCGTTTGCAGTGCATTCATATGGCGGATGAACTCGCGACGTACAGAAACAGGCACCGTTTCAGGATTGTTTTGGGATTGTTTCAGCAGTAGTGGAAACTGTTGCAGCTCCCCCCTCTCCATTTTCCCGACCCTGTACTCCAGTTTGCGCACAAATGCATCATTGGAGAATGTTGGACTCCACGCCTTGCAGACGCTTGTTTGTTTCATTGTAGAGACTGAAGATGTCGGCCAGGTATGCTGTTTTAATCCAGAATGACTCAGTCACTTGCTCTGACAGTGCGCGGTTACGAGTTTGTAGAAACTCTTCAATTTTTTCCTTCAGTTCTACAAAGCGTGCCAGCACTCGGCCGCGTGAGAGCCAGCGCACCTCGGTGTGCAGGAGGAGGGTTTGGTGTGCTTCATCCTCGCACAAGTCTGCAAATAGACGCTTGTTGGTGGGGCGACCTTTGATGAAATTGACTATTTTAATAACAGTTGAGAGTGTTTCGCTGAGGTCTTCTGACAGTTTCTTGCTGGCCAGGGCCTGGCGATGTATCACACAGTGAAATATTGTGCAGTGTGGGGCATTTTCTTTCAAGCGACTGTTAAATCCCTTGTTTTTCCCCATCATTGAGGCAGCTCCGTCTGTGCAACATGCAACTAAATTCTCATAGGGAAGCTTGTGGGATGAGAGGTAAGAATCCACTGCAGTAAAAATGTCCTCACCCCGGGTGGTAGTGGTAAGGTTGACTGACATAAGAATGTCCTGCTTCAAATCTTTCCCATCGATATATTGCACATAAACGATCAGCACAGCCTTGTCTGCTACAGTTGTGGTTTCATCAAGTTGTATGGCAAATGGCCCCTTTCCAAGCTTTTCGAGCAGCTGCAGCTCGCAGTTACTTGCCATCTTCTCAATTCTGTCTTTCACCGTATTGTTTGACAGTGGTATAGTTTTTAGCTTCTCCGCCACCTGCGGGCCGCACAGTTTCTCAACCATCTTAATGCAAGCTGGCTTAATGAGCTGCTCGCCAATGTTGTGCGGTTTCTTTGCCTTTGCTATTAAAAGTGCACATTCAAAAGAGGCCTCGCTGCCAGCCCTAACAAACGCTGTTCTAATATCCATTGGCTTGTTTGCCTTTGCAAGGTGTTGTTTCTTTATGAAAAAGTCCCTATCACGCCCGACTGTTTCTGGGTGCATGGTCTGTTGGTGTCTCTTCATTTTGCTGGGTTTCATGCTTTCGTTGGCTAGCTTCTCTCTGCATATCACACACTCTGGGCGGGTTTTGTCCGTTCCCTCCATGAAACCGAAGTTAAGATAGCTCTCTAGGTAGGTCCTCATTTTCTTTTTGATTGCAGATGAGCTGTCATCTCCTTTACGTTTTTCAGACATTTTTAGACAAAAATATTCACCTTATGAAGTCGGTCGCTAGCTAGCAAGTGCAGCAAACTGTTATTATTATGAAAGCTGACACAGTAACGTCAATGTTGGCGCCAATCGGAGGAGTATCAGATGAATTTTTTGAATTTTAATTTTAGTTAATCAATTAATTTCTATATTTTATTGTAATGTAGACAAGGCTTTTAGCGCCAATCATGTATTGCGTTACAATATGTAAAAAAATGATATGTAAAAAAAAATGATATGTACATTCTTTTTTTAATTTTTATTCTAAATATGATATTAGGCCTCAAATCATCTGAGGTCTGGCAGCCCCCCTGCGATCTTTGGCGACCCCCAAGGGGGTCGCGACCCCCAGGTTGGGAACCAGTGCCCCAGAGTGTTCCGTCCGCAGATCTACCCACCTTGAGACCCGTTATCGTTTGAGGGGTCAGTGTCCGCGGTTCCGTTACGGCCTCGTGTGAAAGAACCGTCTATAACAGGGGTTCCCAACCTTTATTGTGCCAAGGACCGGCAGATACATTAAAAAAAATCGTGGACCGGTAGTCAATTTGAACTGATTTTAATATTTACTCACCAGCAGGTAGCAACAGAGACTCATTGTATGTAACAACCTGAACAAATACTAGAACAATATGCATCCAAAACATATTAACAACGTTTAAAAAAGAAAATAATCTGTGTTTTTCGGAAAAACGGAAAACCCAAAAACTGACGTTATTCAGTTTTTAAGCCAAAACGGGAAAACAGATAAATCAACGTTTCGGTTTTGTTTGTATGATTTACGGATAATCCAGTGAATGCTGGGAAAACGAGGAGAAGGCGCATTATGAAGGAGATGCCCGGTCGCCAGCGTGTGTGTGTGTGTGTGTGTGTGTGTGTGTGTGTGTGTGTGTGTGCGTGTGTGTGTGGGGGGGGGGGGGGGTGTGTGTGTGGGGGGGGTGTGTGGGTGTGTGTGTGTGACATCTCCTTCATAAAACGAGTAATACGGGGAATAATCGGGCAGTTCGATGTGTGTAGCGGTGTGTGTGTGTGTGTGTGTGTGTGTGTGTGTGTGTGTGTGTGTGTGTGTGTGTGTGTGTGTGTGTGTGTGTGTGTGTGTGTGTGTGTGTGTGTGTGTGTGTGTGTGTGTGTGTGTGTGTAGAGGTGTGTGTGGTTAACACGTGGCAGCCTGCAGTCACTCTTAAGCTGTTCTGAAGAAGGTAAACACAGCGAAGGCGGTGCGTAGAAAGGCACAGCTCTCGGCGGGCCACTGCTGCACTTCTCAGAGGTGGAGTTACACGTCCCGCTGCCTCCTGATGCTGTAGCCATTTCATGAAGTGAAGGAGGTTTTCCTTCTATAAAACAGCTGCTGGCAGCAGATACTGTGAGAGTCCCGGACATGAACTCATAGATCAAGGCAGACTGGTTTACAGACTCTCTTGTTTTGCCAATCCGGTGCTTAAACAAATAGCTTTACACCCCTGGCCGAAATGTCCTTAAAATGAAGTCCAAGTTTGAAATATATCTCAAATAATGTATGCACTGCCATTTCTCCACATTAATTTTCAACAGTTTTCTGGTGAAAGTTTAACTAGGCTACTTGATAAAATAATATGACTGGTAGGCTATAGGTGCGAAAATTAAACATTATGATAAAATATTTTTATATTTATAATTCTGCAAATATTCGGATCGAATCTGCGGATAGTCTTTCTTGAGGTTACCACCCAGTATGAACACTTGAAGTGCATTAAATGGATGATTATGCCATAAAGTGATTTCATTTTAAAGCTCTGCAACCTTCGTTTCACTCTCATAGCGTTGTTTTTAGGTGAAGAAACAAAGCTCAAAAAGCCTATTTGCTCTACACCACAGCAAACAGGCACAGTGAGAGGTTAGCTGCTGAACTTATTTAGATTCTTCTTAGGAGTTGGTGGAGACCATAAACAGAGCTTAAAGAGAAAGACAATTGGAAAACCAAAAATATCCCCCTGACATATATACTGTTTTAACTGCAGGTGGGGCATTACAGTTAAAATGGGCTCTGTAAATTATTTGGATTATGGGATTCATGATAGATATTTCAAACTCTGTTTATAGACTCTTTGATCTAATAGTGTTATATTTTTCAGTTTTTTGTCTTTATCTTCACTTTTACTGTGACAATTTAAATTTCTGTGTAATTTCTGTGGGACAAATAAAGCAAGAGAACATTAAAGTCTGGCAGTGGCTCAGTCCGTAGGGACTGGGAGCCGTAGGGTCTCCGGTTCAAGTCCCCAAACAGACCTAAAATATGGAGTGTGGAATGCTACTTGGAGAGGTCCCAGTTCACCTCCTGCCTTGCCTTGGTGCCCTTGAGCAAGGCACTGGACACCCCCCTTCCCCCCTCACTCCCAATGCTCCCCGGGCGCTGCACAATAGCTGCCCACTGCTCCTAGTACTAGACTCCTGGTACTAGGATGGGTTAAATGCAGAGAACACATTTCACTGTGTGTGCTGTGTGCTCTGCATGTGAGACCATTAAAGAGGGTTTCATCCTTCCCAATATATAATAATAATAAGGGTTTTTGAACATTGCTGCATGTAGACATATTCTAGTAGGAACAAAAAATGAATTTGAAAAGTTAGCTAATATGATTATTTAATATTTCAAATTAGTTTAAAAGGGCTTATACTTTTTCAACAGTTTCATAACAGATGCCTCATTCTTTTAGTCTTACTCCACTCTAATGTCCATTAAGTCTCACAGCAGAGATCAATGATCTTGATGGTTGAAATTATGCCTTTCGTTTCTGATGCAAATCAACATTTCTCGACATGTAGAGGTTTTTTAGTCTGCACATACTGTACCTAAATATAACATGCTGCTCAGAGGCCTGTGTGCAAAAGTCTGTGTGTGAAAATATGTGCAATAAAAAAGAGAATTCATAATGCAGGTGATGCTTCCTGGTAATAACGTGTGTGCAGTGGAGGTGGTAGTAACTCCTGACCCTATTAAATTAATTAAGCCCCAGCTTATCATAATGGAGGGATAGAGAGAGAAAAATGAGCGTGGTGGAGTCTGGAAGTACTCCCTCTGAAAGCCCCTCGCTGATGAGGCCAGAGACTCGGCACACCGAACAAACGCATAACTTATTAAATTAGTGTCGGTCTCCACGGGTTGCTCAATAATTGTCCTCCATGTCATTAAATTTAGCCTGCTTTTGGCTGCGCTTCACAGGCTGCTGCAGCCAGTCATGTGCAAGGGTCCACAGCCACTGATATCTGCATGCACTGGCCTTGTGTGTGTCTGTGTGTGTTCAAACATAATGTACTGTCCCAAGGCTAGGGAGGACACCAATATAAAGGATACATCCTGGGCATTATACTGGTAGTTCTGTTTATCGTGATTTATTTTAGATAAAACTTGCAAAGTACATTTCAATTTTTTATTATATAAGTAAATGTATAGGTAGGTGTCTCTTTATGGAGGGCTGTGAATCAAGGACTAGCATGGTCGTCCACTTATTGCAGGGATGGGGGGTTCAATCCTCTGTTCCACCTGTTCACTTGTCTTTTGCACCTTATTTAGGTTGCATGGTAGTTCCAGCATTGAAACATGATAACCTTAAACACTGATTTTAAATGTTGACCTCTGAAGACAGTGGATGATGTAGTTAAACGGTTGGCTTGATAATCTCAATGAATGTCTTGGGTTTCCAAGTGCTCCAACAGTTTAAGCATCTATATCATAACATTTCTGGTTCTTACAGTTACAAACCCATACCTGTAGCAAACATGAAGGGTGTAGTTCAACATAGCCAGGCTTTCTTTGAGTTAGCTTAGTCTTTGCAACAATAGCTTCAGTATAACCTCAGTGTGACATTCTAAAGCAGGGGTGAAAAACTAAATTTCATGGCAGGCCACATCAGCATTATGGTTGCACTCAAAGGGCCGGTTGTAAAACTATATAAATATACATATATAAATATATAATATATATAAAATGATGTATTATATTACATTATTGCCTCTGCTTTGGATTATTATCGGATAGGGTAATAACTTCATAATTAACTACGTCTGAAAGCAGAAGTCAAGGGCAAATAATTACAAATCTCTTCAGTGGCATGTCACAAAATGAGATGCATTAGTTTATGGCCAACGTGCTTCTGTAAAGCGGCATGTAACCATATCATAAACATATATTCTTGGCAAGCTCTTGCGGACCACATAAAATGAAGTTGCGGGCCTGATTTGGCCCACGGGCCTTGAGTTTGACACCCCTGTACTAAAGGACACGATTTTGTAAGTTTTTGTGAAACATATTTTTTTGATTGAATGTTAAATAATAGATATCAGTAGACAAACACATGTTTAATAAGTGCTCTATTAGCTGCAATAAATCAGCAGTGTAAAAAAAAAGGCTTCAGGAAGTCAGCATCGAAAAAAGTCATGTTTTTATTGTATTTATACCATCAATCAATCAATATTTATTTATATAGCCCAATATCACAAATTTTACATTTGTCTCAGTCGACTTCACAGTTTGTACAGAATATACAGGACTGTCTCAGAAAATTAGAATATTGTGATAAAGTTCTTTATTTTCTGTAATGCAATTAAAAAAACAAAAATGTCATACATTCTGGATTCATTACAAATCAACTGAAATATTGCAAGCCTTTTATTATTTTAATATTGCTGATTATGGCATACAGCTTAAGAAAACTCAAATATCCTATCTCTAAATATTAGAATATCATGAAAAAGTATACTAGTAGGGTGTTCAACGAATCACTTGAATCGTCTAATTAACTCGAAACACCTGCAAGGGTTTCCTGAGCCTTGAAAAACACTCAGCTTGGTTCAGTAAACTAAATCACAAGTATGGGGAAGACTGCTGATCTGACTGCTGTCCAGAGGACCGTCATTGACACCCTCCATCAGGAGGGTAAGACACAAAAAGAAATTTCTCAAAGAGCAAGCTGTTCACAGAGTGCAGTTTCAAAGCACATCCACAAAAAGTCTGTTGGAAGGGGGAAATGTGGCAGGAAACGCTGCACAACCAAGAGAGATGACCGCAGCCTTAACAGCATTGTGAAGAAGAGTCGCTTCCAGAATTTGGGGGAGCTTCAAAGACAGTGGACTGAAGCTGGAGTCCAGGTATCAAAAGTCACTGTTCACAGACGTGTCCGGGAAATGGGCTACAATAGCCGTATTCCCATGGTCAAGCCACTTCTGAACTCAAGACAACGGAAGAGGCGTCTGACTTGGGCTAAGGAAAAGAAGCACTGGACAGTTGCACAGTGGTCCAAAGTCCTCTTTTCAGACGAAAGCAAGTTTTGTATTTCATTTGGAAGTCAAGGCGCCAGAGTCTGGAGAAAGGCTGGAGAGGAGCAAAATCCAAGTTGCTTGAAATCCAGTGTGAAGTTCCCACAGTCAGCGATGGTTTGGGGAGCCATGTCAGCTGCTGGTGTTGGTCCACTGTGTTTCATCAAGCCCAGAGTAAATGCAGCTGTGTACCAAGAGATTTTAGAGCACTACATGCTTCCGTCTGCTGAAAAGCTCTATGGAGATGAGGAATTCATTTTCCAGCATGATCTGGCACCTGCCCACAGTGCCAAAACCACCAGTAACTGGTGTACTGACCATGGCATTACTGTCCTCGATTGGCCTGCAAATTCCCCTGACCTGAACCCCATAGAGAATATGTGGGGTATTGTGAAGAAGAAGCTGAAAGACACCAGACCCAACAATGCTAATGAGCTAAAGGCCGCTATTGAAGCATCCTGGGCATCCATAACACCTCAGCAATGCCACAGGCTGATTGCCTCCATGCCACGCCGCATTGATGCAGTAATCCGTGCAAAAGGATTCCCAACCAAGTACTGAGTGCATTAATGGACATTTTCAAATGTTTGATTGTGTTTTGCTGTTATAAATCTTTTTTTTTTACTTGGTCTGAGGAACTATTCTAATTTTTTGAGATAGGATTTTTGAGTTTTCTTAAACTGTATGCCATAATCAGCAATATTAAAATAATAAAAGGCTTGCAATATTTCAGTTGATTTGTAATGAATCCAGAATGTATGACATTTTTTTTTTTTTTTTAATTGCATTACAGAAAATAAAGAACTTTATCACAATATTCTAATTTTCTGAGACAGTCCTGTATATGACACCCTCTGTCCTTAGCCCAGGGTTGGGGAACCTTTTTTGTCTCAAGGGCCATTTCAATTTTTACAATATCCTCCGAGGGCCGTACAAATTATTGACCTCTCCTTAAAAATACTAAAATCACAGCCCATTCATTTGGCCTTTCTTTCATGCTGTGCAAAGAAAAAGCAACTTCTTAATCCAGATATCTTAACATGACTCACGTGCACGGTTGTGGCATGACCACCAAAACAGAAAGATATGGACACAAGATGTGTGCAACTTCAAATGTATTGTATGGGGGGGGGACCTAACCTCCTCTAGGGGGGTCCGGGGGGCATGCTCCCCCGGGAAGATTTTTTTTTAAAGTTGAAGTTAAAAGCATCAATCTGCTGCACTTTAAGAGCAACATTAGGAGATCTATGGATACATCTCTCAACATCCATATGAAACAGAACTGTAAGCAGATATTTATTTTTTCTTTATGGATATTTTACAAATGACTCCTTTCGAACTGTATTCTTGTTTATTAATAACAACTTTTTTTACTGTCATATAGTATTTTATACCTGTTTACTTTATTCTCTTATTTTTTTAGAACTATAATGATAATATAAAGATGTGCCTTTACCTCACTGGTTATAGAAAAAGCTTCTTATATTTGTTAGCATAGCTAGCTAACCAGATGCTAATAACAACAAAGTTATTGACTATGATCAGTATGACAGATGAACAGATCGCCACTGGGATTACAACTAAGACACAGCCACGCAAAAACAGCGGCATGTGTTCGGCTCCTTATGGGCAGTCTATATGGCACTGCTTATGGGTACTGCAATTTTTGGAAGTGCCGGAGTGGCGTTCTGGTGCTCTCCGTCAGAACTGCACCTGTATCAGACGAGACATATACCACGTGATGACACGTTAGGCTCGTGTTGTGTTCCAGGACCCTGATCTTGGCTAGGAAAAACAGGCAGTCGCTTGTTTAATTTTTTTGCGGTCTAGATTTCTCAAATGTTTTTCTTTTTTGCGTGTGTTTATAAGTCACCTCGAGGGCCGTACCAAATTGTCTCGCGGGCCGTATACGGCCCGGGGGCCTGAGGTTCCCCACCCCTGCCTTAGACCCTCACATCATACAAGGAAAAACTTCCAAAGATACCCCACAGTTTAATGGGGGAAATGGGAGAAACCTCAGCGAGAGCAACAGAGGAGGGATCCTTCTCCCAGGACGGACAGACATGCAATAGATGCCATGTGTGAAAAAATACATGGAAATGCATGTGTCTATAATAAGAAGATGAATCCATGAGGATGTCAACAATCCTGTGGGAGCCATCAAGGAAGTAGTATGATGAGAGTCAGGCAGGAACACAGAGACAGGTTCAGCCACAACTCGAAATCCAAGACTCAGGATGCAGGATCCAGGACTCAGGATCCAGGAATCAGGATCCAGGAGTCTGGAACCGAACTGTTATATTGCATTCTTCCACTCCCGGAGCGGCACACCTCGCTAACCCACTAATCTTGCTTTGTCATTCTCCCCTCTGATGTAGGAAACCTCCAATTATAGCTTACTGTTTTGTTGCATGCATGATGGTGAACAGGAACTAAAGATTACACTTGATAAAATATTAAACTGTTTTTCACTTAGATGAATTCAACCATGGTGCAGTTTTGTTCCCAACTGAGAGGACAAAGTGTTCCCTGGTTTACCTGGTTCCAGACCTCGGAATATAACACATGGTTCAGTGATTAAAATAGACCTGATGTTGTGCCATTTGATGGGTTTTGGAGGAACAATCAACCTCTAAAGATATAGGAACTTGTAAGAATGAAGGAAAAGTACATTCCTATATAGCTAGCTGCCTATAACCATGCATAACTATTACAGATTAACGCTGGGTGAGATGCTGCCAGTCAACTAACAAGTCTTAAACCGACAAATTTATTTGAACTATGTGAAAAACAGATAGCTAACTGTTTCCAGCTTCTGGCTTGATTTACAATTATGTTTTAGGTGACAGGTAATCCCTGCTTCTCAAAAGCAAAAATAAAAGACAAGAAAACCCTCCTCCCAACAAACAACTTGAACACAATATCATGCTAGAATATTATCGATTTACACGGAAAACCACAAAATAAACTTGTAGTATTGGTAACCCATCAGGGTACTGATTTATCTCTATGCTGTGGGATATTGATGGCATCAAGGACACTTTAAATAATAACTTGAATTAGTGGATCTGGTTTCTCATCACACATGACAGAAAGTGTTACATGACAAGTTTGACACCGTCATTTGTAGCTTTGAAAAATAATATCTTGCAATTAGGTTGAAGCATGTAATTACAATCCTGTAAAAGAAGTGAATAGGTGTTTGTGGAATCAATGTTGTTCATCATCAAATAATGAGGCATGGAAAAGGCCTGCTTTAGTTTCAGTTGAAAAGTATTATGTTCAGGAGTTGAGCTTCAGAGAATTGCTTCAACATGCTAATGCCCTCCTTTCATATCGGGTCTCTCACTGCGTCTGACATGATGAGGAAAAACTGCCTTTTAAATTGAAGCGTCCTGCAGCGTTTGTTGGGGGAAGGAGACTGCTGGGATCAGACCCGTTTTAACCGTTAGCTCCCCGGTGGAGATCTGAGAGGTATCCATAACCCTTACCTTTCTAATCGGATCAAATTCAGCTGAGCTCTATGCTCTTTTTTGCCAACAGCCTGCTTCACATTCTTATAACACCCATTTGTACAAAGGCATGCTGAATGATTCATGGGGCCCAGAGGTTGGGAACGTGGCAGGGATGATAGATGTTTCTGTATCAGGATCCTGACTGAACAGCTTCCAGACTAATATCTGTGTATTTGACAGTGCTGTTGAAGAGCAGCTGTCAGTCACCTGTAGAATGTGTGCCTCCTCTGAGCTCCCCCTGTTTCAGACACTGTGATCTAACAACCGTTTTCCTCTTCTTGTCACCATATCATCTTCTTGTTTGTCCATTGAGCACCACATGACAACAACTCTCTCTGTAGGATGAAGGCTAAATGTCAAGACAGAGAGGGAAACAGTGGAACAAACACTCGGGTAGAGAGATACCAAACTGTGAGATGATGAAAAAGGCAATGAGTGATGGTGTGAAACAGAAAAGTGAGAAGAATGATGAAGAACGAGAGCTGTGGCGAGCTATAAATAATCAGGAGGTTGGACGAAGAGGGGGAAAAAGACTCGACAATTAAAGCTGCTAAATGATGTGCAGCTCAGTGACAGGACAGGAGGATTTTTCCACCCAAATAAACAAACAACGAGAAGAAGACGAGGGAAAGTCTGAGGGGGAGACTCTGGGAGCTGATAATGAGGACTCGCCTGTAAACAATGAAACACTTCTTGTCACAAATCTGATCCGTGACATGTGCAGAGGGGGATTCAGACACATTCTGTTAATCAGCATGGCTAATTAGTCGCAATGCAACAATAATTAATTAAAAAAGTGATATTTGAATTAATTATTGATTACATTAATTAATTCAGAGGGGGTAAGGGAGGAGTCTGGGGCTAATTAAGATAAATGGTAAATGTGTTGGTAATTAGGATTGGAGCGAGGTGATGATGATAATGATGTAAGGACAGGATGCCAGCAGACTGTCAGGCGGCTCTCCATTCATCAGAGCAGAGAGATGGATGATAGACGGGGAGAGAATAATGCTTCCAGGAGCATTATTCAGCTGGTGCCGATCAGCTGGGAGCCGTGCGCTCTGTTTCCGTAGTGTTCTTACTAATGAGAGCCTATTGATTGTGTAGCCCCCGCCCGGCCCCTTGCTTTGATCCGAGCTCTGAATCACTGTTTAGCACTCCGCTGGATGGACACATACACGTCCCTGCTGATGATTACAACAAGAGCAGACTCAAGACTCCTGCCTTCTCTCTATGTCGACGCACGAGATATCTCCAGAGCCACGCCCACATTTGTGTACAATTATCGCCGTCTGGATCAGCAGGTGTGAGATGTGGCCCTAGAGCTGCAGTCTACAATACGACACAAATCAACACTACTGTCAAGGCAATAATTAGGTCCATCTGACTCAAACCACATCAAACTAAACAACAATAAAATCCAAAGACCCTTGAAGTGGCTACCAAGACTGGATACTGAAAGATGGGACAGATTTATAGACCACTACCAAAGATATTCAGTCATCTGAGCAGACAAATAAAATATGAATAATATTTCTAAATAAGCGTATTATAACTTATGATCAAACAACATTGTATTTCATTAAAGCTGTGTCAGGACCTCGACACAAACTGATGAACCCAAATGCACGACGCAGAGACAAAGTCTTGAATGTAGTAAAATGTATTTATTAAATCCAATGACCAGGAAATCCCTCTTAACAGAGTAGGTGCTGGAATATACAAAAAGCGCTCACAAGGAGGAAAAAACTAGGCAAAACAAAAGGAGAACTTGAGAAAAATCTTAAGGCTACAAAGATATACAAAATAACATAACCTGACATGAGAGAAAGCAATCGTTTCTGAGTAGAGGCTTGGCACGACCATTCGGGGAAACAAACAAGACGAACTGACACAGGAAAGGGCAGAGACAGGACTATTTAAATGTGAGGTGAGTGGGAACAGGTGGACACAATCAGGGGCGGGGCAGACACTGATGATGGCGGGAAAAACACACAAGGGGAGGAAGAAAACAGGGCCTGAAATGAAAGACAAGAGGTAATTACTAAATAAAACAGGAAATGATAGACAAATACATAAACATAACTAACACATTTGACGAGACACAACAGTACCTCCCCCCCCCCTCTAGGGACGGCTCCTGACGGCCCAGGCTGATCAGGACGACGATCATGGAAGTCCCAGATCAGAGTCTTATCAATGATTAGTGTGGGAGCTACCCATAAGCGCTCCTCAGAACCGTATCCATTCGACCAGGTATTGATGTCCCCGGCCCCATTTGCGGACCGCTAGTAGCTTCCTGACCGTGTATACCGGTCATACTGGAGGCGGGAACCAGAGTGCTCTCCTGAACAGGCTTGATTTTGCTGACGTGGAACTTGGGGTGGACCTTGAGAGACCTGGAGAGTCAGAGACGCACCGCGACAGGGTTTATAATGTTCTGAATTTGGAATGGACCCACGAACCTTGGTGCCAATTTCCTGGAATGAACATGTAGGGGTAAGTCCTAAGTGGATAACCAGACACGCTGACCCGGTCTGTAGACGGGAGCCGCACGGCGGGAACGATCTGCCGCTGCCTTCATCCTAGCGGATGTCCGAAGGAGTGCCTGCCGGCGTCGGACCATGGCGTGCGCAGATGGGACTCTGACCTCCTCCTCGCTGGCTGGGAACAGCAGGGGTTGATATCCATAGGCGCACTGGAAGGGGGAGAGACCTGTAGAAGCTGAAGGAAGAGTGTTGTGGGAGTATTCCACCAAGGTGAGTTGGTCGCTCCATGACCTCGGGCTCTGCGACACGAGGCATCTGAGGCAGGTCTCGAGGTCGTTCTGTCTGGCTATTGGACTGGGGGTGGTAGCCGGAAGACAGGCTGACGGTGGCACCTAGGAGCCGGCAGAATTCCCTCCAGAAGACGGAGATGAACTGGGGACCTCGGTCGGACACCACATCACTGGGGAACCATGAATCCTGAATACATGGGTTAGCATGACCTCTGCCATTTCCTTGGCAGATGGAAGTTTAAGCAGAGGGATAAATTGAACCATTTTTTAGCAGGCGGTAGTCCTGTGACGAAGTCCAGCGAGATATGGGACCAAGGGCGTTGGGGCTAGGGCAGAGGCTGAAGAAGACCCAACGGAGCTAGGGATGAGGTCTTATTACGGGCGCACACGGGACAGGCAGCCACGTATTCCATCACCTCCTTCACCATGGCTGGCCACCAGAAACGCTGTTTTATGGTGAACATCGTTCGCCGGATACCTGGATGACATGTGAGCTTAGAGGTGTGTGCCCAGTGGATTACCTTGGAGCGTAACGACACAGGGACAAACAGGCGATCATTTTCTATCTGCCAGGAGACCGCCCCAACCACACAGTTCAGCTCGACTGACGCTGATGTCATTGTTTTATCAGAAACGTGGCTAAAAAAATCTATTTTGGCCTCTGACATCTCCTTAAAGGTCCCATGTCATGGCTATTTCTACTGATCATAATTCCATTGTTGAGGTATACTAGAATAGATTTATATCCTGCAATTTTCCAAACTCACATTGGTTTCTCAGACAGCATCTCTGTATAGTATGTGTATTCACCAGAGGTGGGAGTAAGTCCTACATGTGCAAGTCATGAGCAAGTCTCAAGTCTTGACCTACAAGTATCAAGCAAGTCCCAAGTCACTGTGGTGAGAGTCAAGCAAGTCAAGTCAAGTCATTGCTCAGGTCAAGCAAGTCAAGTCATGCGAAATTCTGATGAATAAGCCCATTTTCCGCATTTAAATCAGTTAAAAGACAGTGGTTATGGAAATGGATTTAACCCACACTATGATCTTCATTACATACACAGTTAATCATTTGAAATCTAATTTAGACCGATGACAATCATATTAGATTCATATTAACCCCAGAACTGCAGACAATATAGCTAGGACTCAATCAAAAAGTCTGTTCAAAAAGGCAGAATTCCAGGTAAGAAAATCATATATGGCATTTGCCATTACACATATTTAATAAACATTTCTGTTAACACTAGAACCGCCAACAGCACCTACAGAGATATCATTTTCAAATCATTTAATTTGTTCCTCTTCATAATTTCCTTATAAACTAAGTAGGACGATTTAAAACTCACTTAATTGGGTTAATTTAGAAATTGCTTCAGTTTATCATCATAACAGATCAAAAAGTTCAGATTCATTTTACAATAAATCAAGGAATGATGCACTTCTACAAACAAAAACAACATAATTAAAACATTTAAACAAACTACTAAAAGTAGATGAACTACATTATTTAAAAGTTTACAGTAACTTCTGATAATAACACAGGGGAAATAAACGAGGCATCTCTTTTCCTCTCTCTCTCTCCCTCTCCTGACAGCCCGTCAGAATCAGGGTTAGTCAAAATGAATCCCTTGGCGGTTCTAGTGTTCATTTACCGCTTTGTCTTCTCTTTGCAATGCTTAATCGATTTGAAACCAAGTCTAACGTAGCTTAAACTTAACGTTAGCTTCCTAGCTAACAACACATTCACGCACCTTTCTCTGTGGGGTTTTTTGTAGTGACGAATGAAGTTGGATGTTCTGGTGGTTGTGTCACTGATCTTTATGCTGCAGACCCTGCATACCGCTGTTCTCTTCTTACTACCGTCATCGACAACATAATCCTTGAATCAAACTTCACTATTTTTGGAGTAAAGCTAGACGCTGCCAAGTTAACTGACACTCCTGCCTTCTAGTGGGTTGCCAGGTTTGTGCGCATGGCGCTATAATCACGTTTTTTGAAAAAACTAAACGTAATATCTCACTACAAAAACAAATGCAAATATTTAATTTTAAACAGTCAAGTCTTTTCAACTCATCTATCTCAAGCTTAAGTCAAGTCTCAAGTCATGAATACCAAGTCAAAGTCAAGTCAAGTCTTTTATCAATGTTAGTCAAGCAAGTCTCAAGTCCAAAAATATGCGACTCGAGTCTGACTCGAGTCAAGTCATGGGACTCGAGTCCCCACCTCTGGTATTCACTCTCTGTCCTAAACGGCTTGTTGGAGCTCCTGCCCCTCCCTTCCCCCTCCCTGTGCTCTGATTGGTCAGCTCGCCCACTCTGTTCTGATGAGTCTACCACTATGGTTTACCACCTTTACAGCGGAACATCAGTGATTATGTGTTACAATGGCGTTGGCAACCAGAAAATGAAACTAAGGACAAACAGATGAGAAGGCTGCGTGGGGTTTGGGTGCCGTGTTGGCGGGACGTTGCGCGCCTCGCTGCTGCGAGGAGCGGAGAGTGTGAGCTGGGTTGATTTCCTGCTTGCTGCGTGGGGTCTGTGAGACAGAGAGACATTGCGAATGGACGCGGGAAGAGGGGGATGCTGAGGGGGCTTCAGCAGCACCATCTGCGAAGCTCCACTAGCCGGAAAAGCATGACATGGAACCTTTAAATGGTTACAATGTATATCGTACCGACCAACCTAATAAAGGTGGTTGCGTTGCCATTTATGTGAAAAATAAGTTTAGTGTAACCAAGTTGGTTTCCAAATCAATCAGTAAACAACTCAAATTTTTAGCCTTGAATATTGAAGTGGCAAAAGGTCAACAAGTCATGGTGGTGGGCTGTTACAGACCCCCCTCAGCAGTCAATGACTCCTTGTCTTCGTTGGCAAATCTTTTATCTCAACTTGACTATAAGGAAATAGTGCTATTAGGCGATTTTAACATGGACTGA
This sequence comes from Notothenia rossii, assembly GCF_949606895.1. Classification (NCBI taxonomy): domain Eukaryota; kingdom Metazoa; phylum Chordata; class Actinopteri; order Perciformes; family Nototheniidae; genus Notothenia; species Notothenia rossii. The sequence goes on along the minus strand of NC_136901.1, from coordinate 62,806,560 downwards.
TTAACTACAGTATCAGAGGATTTTAAAAACCTTTGTATCTCTTTACCTCTTAAGCCCCACGGACCCTTCGGCGGGTCCGAAACCATGACATTACATTGCATTTAGCTGATGCTTTTATCCGAAGCGACTTACAATTAGTGCATTCGACCAACAAGATACAAACTTGAAGAAAACAGAATCATATCAATACATCAGGTTTCATAGAGCTAAAACATTTCAAGTACTACTCAACTGGCTTTAGATAAGCCAGTCCTTTATTAGTATATAAGTGCTTTGTTTGCAATTCTTTGTTAGTAATTCTATCGCTTGAAGTGGAGTCGAAAGAGATGAGTTTTCAGTCTGCACCGGAAGATGTGCAAGTTATCTGCTGTCCTGATTTCAATGCGGAGCTCATTCCACCATTTTGGAGCCAGGATAGCAAACCGACGTGTTTTTGCTGATGGGAACTTGGGTCCCCCTCGCTGTGCTGATGCAGCGAGCCGTTTGGCCAATGCAGAGCGGAGTGCACGTGCTGGGGTGTACAGTTTAACCATGTCCTGGATGTAGGAAGGGCCAGATCCATTCACAGCATGGTACGCAAGTACCATTGTCTTGAAGTAGATTCTAGCAGTTACCGGAAGCCAGTGAAGGGAGCGTAGGAGCGACGTGGTGTGGGAACATTTTGGAAGGTTCAAGACCAGACGAGCCGCTGCATTCTGGATGAGCTGCAGAGGTCGGATGGCACATGCAGGTAGACCAGCCAGGAGGGAGTTGCAGTAGTCTAGGCGTGAGATGACGAGAGCCTGGGCCAGAACCTGCGTCGCTTTCTGGGTCAGGAGGGGACGTATCCTCCTGATGTTGTAAAGAGTGTATCTGCAGCAGCGGGTTGTAGCAGCGATGTTTGCAGTGAAGGACAGTTTGTTATAGGGTCACACCCAGATTCCTTGCAGTCTGAGTCGGGGAAACAATAGAGGTGCCGATGATGATTGTTAGGTCAAGAGTGGGACAATCTTTTCCCGGAAGGAAAAGCAGTTCAGTCTTGTCAAGGTTGAGCTTGAGGTGGTGAGCAGACATCCACTGAGTGATGTCCGCTAGACAAGCAGAGATGCGTGCAACGACCTGGGTCTCTGAGCGGAGAAAGGAGACAGAATTAATTGAGGGTCGTCAGCGTAGCAGTGGTATGAAAAACCATGCGGGCTAATGACAGATCCGAGCGAGTTTGTGTACAGGGAGAAGAGGAGGGGACCAAGAACAGAGCCCTGAGGGACCCCTGTAGTGAATTGACAAGGGTCGGACTCGGACCCTCTCCAAGTTACCCTGTAGGTACGGTCTTTGAGGTATGAGGTGAGGAGGGAAAGCCTGAAACTCCAAGTTCTTGGAGAGTGCGAAGGAGGATCTGATGAGTCACCGTGGCTGCTTTAGCCGTGTGCAGTTCCTCAGAGAGAGCAAGGAGGGCAGTTTCTGTGGAGTGACCTGCCTTGAAACCAGACTGGTGCGGATCAAGAAGGTTGTTCTGATGGAGATAACAGGAGAGTTGTTTAAAGACAGCTCGTTCAAGTGTTTTAGAAAGGAACGGGAGGAGAGAGACAGGCCTGTAGTTTATAACATCGGAAGGGTTGAGAGTGGGTTTCTTTCGGAGAGGGTTTACTCTTGCCTCCTTGAGACTGTTTGGAAAGTGACCAGAAGTTAGAGAAGTGTTGATGAAATGGGTGAGAAACGGTAGAATATCAGGAGCGATAGTCTGAAGGAGGTTTGAGGGGATAGGGTCCAGAGGACAGGCAGGAAGGACAGGCAGAGGACGGACACTATAATTTACAGTTTTTTACTATGTTCAATCTGAATTTTCTTTAAAATAAAACATCTATATTGATTCTGACTTTTCTACATCCAACTCACAGGTTTATCATTACTTTGAGAAAAAAGATTATTCATTTTCCCCTTTTAGAAGTGTAGTTATGGTAATTTGTTCTCGAGCCTGAGACCTGAAAAACAGGCTTGGGGCTTAACAGGTTAAATATTACTCAGATTGTAGACAGTCCTACTCGGCCTAACATTAAGTCCCCAAATAATTCCTCCTTAATTGATCTCATTTTAACAAATGTTCCCCATAAATACTCATCTGTGGGAGTATTTGCAAATGATGTGAGTGACCACTGTGTTGTCGCCACAATTAGGGACACAAAAGTCCAAAAGGGTAAACCTCACATTATAATAAAGAGAGACACAAAACATTTTTGTGGAGCAAATGATCTGTTTGGGTTTGATAGGGGAAAAATCGATCTGTGTGATGATGTTGAAACTGCATGGTCTTATTTTTATATTGGTTTTATGGAAATTATTGATAGACATGCACCCCTGCGTACATTTAGAGTGAAGGTACGAGGCAATCCTTGGTTTTCTGCTGAATTGTCTAGTCTCCAACATGAGAGAAACAAGGCCTGGGCAAAGGTTAGGCAATCAGGCTCAGAGGTAGAATGGCTGTGATTTAGGCAGCTAAGGAATAGCTTCACATCACAAATCAAAAATGCTAAGTCTAAGTATTATCTATCAGTTACCACAAAGAACCTGAATAATCCTAGAACATTTTGGAAAGCCATAAAATTGTTATCCACCGGTTAAATCCGAAATTAGCCTTACCTCTTATCTATCCTTACTATTATCCTTGCCTTACCACAGCATCTGGCACTATATCGGACAGGGCCGCTATTTTAAATTGTTTTAATGAGCATTTTGTGTCCTGTGGCTCTCTGTTTGATTCTGTTACAAACTCTGCTACCGTGAAAAACGTGGTTTGGAAAACCCAAGTCGTTCATGAAGCCTTAACCAAGTTAGATCCTAAGAAACCGGCTGGTCCGGACAACTTAGAACCTTTCTTTTTAAAGATAGCTGCAGATTTTATTGCACCACCTCTTATTTCTCTTTTTATCCTCTCCCTCAGCACGAATACAATTAAAAAAATATGGAAGTCAGCTTATGTCCTTCCTCTACTAAAAGGTGGGGAGGCCACTTTATGAAATAATTATAGGCCCATCTCTAAATTGTCAGTTCTGTCCAAGGTTCTTGAAAGCCTAGTGAGTGAGCAGGTAAAGGTGTTTTTATGTAAAAATGACATCCTATGTAAACATCAGTCAGGCTTCAGAAAGCAACATAGCACCATCACTGCGAAAATGAAAGTGGTGAATGACATTGCGGGTATCTTAGACAAAAAGCAGAGTTGTGCAGCTCTTTTTATTGATCTTTCCAAAGCTTTCGATACCGCCGATCATCATATCCTGAAGCAGAGGCTGGCCAGTATTAGCATATCCAGCCATACAGTGGGGTGGTTTGTGAACTACCTCTCTGAAAGGTCCTAATGTGTTCATTTTGATGGGCTCACTTCGGAGTGGTTAAACATTACAAATGGTGTACCACAAGGTTCGGTTTTAGGTCCACTTTTATTCTCCATCTATATAAACAGTTTAGGTCAAAATGTGGATGAAGCAACTTTAAATTTTTATGCGGACGATACCGTGATGTATTGTGCAGGTCCCTCCGTCAAAGGTGGGGTAGGTAATTTTGGAGAAACCAGCTCGAGTGCGCTAGAATTTGAAAATACACAGCCGGAAGAAATCTGCTACTTCCTTACAGAGCCTCTCCTCCAACACACACGAACGCGCACATGACCAATGAGGGCACTAGATAAGTTTGTGCACAGATGGAAGGCTGACAGGCAGGTAGGCCATCCAGTTATTTTAGCCGGGCCGGCTAAAATGTTTGGTCGTGCTTTTTACAGTACTACGGCTTCCACAGATGACATTTTTTTATGGATTTTTTGTCAAAGCACTTAAGATATTCATTGCTATCGGGATGTTAACAGCATTCAATGGAATATAACAAAAAGTGTATCTCGAGCCGGTTTCTCAAACTTACCTACCCCACCTTTAAGGAGGCCGTTGTTAAATTACAGGCTATTTTTAATATTATTCAGACTCAGGTCTCTGAGCTTAAGCTTAATGCTATTTTCAAAAGCCAAAAAGACACCGGAGACTGGAGTTCCGGTATTCCGGTATGAGGTGTGCTGAGTAGACGTGTGCTCGGCTGGCTCCAACTTTCCCACTCTTATTTACCTTTTAAACCTCGTCTTTTTTCAACATAATTTGTTTGCAACAGTTTTATAAGCCAGTGTTAACTGCAAAGACCTCCGGCAATGTCGAAAGCAAAGGGAAAACAATCTGAAAAGGGCAAAGTGTCTCCATCAGCGTCGACTCCTAGCATAACTCCAGCTTTGACTCCTAGCATAACTTTTGCTGACATTAGCTTGCTACTGTATCTACCCTGGACAGCATACACTCCACTATCACAGACCCATGGGCAGCGTATACATTCTCTGGAAGCCAATGCTACTGAAGTCGACCAACGTCTCCAGCAACTTGAGGACGCATGCTCCGCTCTGAAGGGGGACAACGAGACACTCAAAACTAAGGTAGCGGATTTGGAGGGACGCAGCAGACGCCAAAATCTTCGGATTATTGGCCTACCTCAATCTATCGAAGGTCCCCGCCAGCCTGCCTTCTTCTCTCAACCCCTCGTTGAGACCCTCGGCACCAAGATTCTTGCTTCGCCCCCTGAGCTTGACCGAGCTCGCCGAAGCCTCGCGCCCAAGCCTGCCCCAGGAGGGAGACTGAGACCTGTCATCCTGCGCTTCGACCGCTTCCAAATTAAGGACCTAGTGATCCGTGAGGCCCGCAGGCAGGGTGAGCTGAACTACAAAGGCCATAAGAGAATTGTTTGTCCGATGTTTTTTCAGTTTTTTATTATATTGTTTATTTTATTTTTTCTTATCCTTTGCCTGTGGGCTGCTTCTAGACTTATACTAAACTTGGTCTCACGCCACACCTTTTCTCTCCCTGTCGGCGGACAGCCCGGGGGCAAAGCAGAACCCGAGAAGGGGGATTCGGGTGTACGGCCCGGGGGCAAAGCAGAGGCCGAGAAGGGGTACTCGGGCGGACGGCCCGGGGGCAAAGCAGAGGCCGAGAAGGGGGACTCGGGCGGACGGCTCGGGGGTAAGGTAGAGGAACAGGAGGTGGTCTCGGGCGGACGGCCCGGGGGCAAGGCAGAGGAACAGGAGGTGGTCTTGGGCGGACTGCCCGGGGGCAAGGCAGAGGAACAGGAGGTGGTCTCGGGCGGACGGCCCGGGGGCAAGGCAGAGTTCATGGAGGGAGTCTCGGCGAGACAGGTATTGGCGGGACCCCCAACAGGACAGGACATTGGGTTGGCAGGACCCCCGGCAAAACAGTAGTCGGTGGGACCCCCAACGGGACAGGACATAGAGTTGGCAGGACCCCCGGCGAGACAGGTGTCGGCGGGACCCCCAACGGAACAGGACATGGGGCTGGCAGGACCCCCGGCAGAACAGTAGTCGGCGGGACCCCCAACGGCACAGGACATAGAGTAGGGATCTGAGTAGGCACTAGAGAAGGGATTTGAGTAGGGACTGGAGAGGGGACTTGAGAGGGGACTTGAGAGGGAACTCGAGAGGTGACTTGAGAGGGAACTCGAGAGGGGACTCGAGAGGAGACTTGAGAGGGGACTTGAGAAGAGACTTGGAAAGGGACTCTCGAGGGGACTTGTGTCGGTCCCCTCTCGAGGGGACTTTGTTTTGGTGCAATTTCTCCACTATGTTGGCTCGACTGACTCAAGACCTCCAAGGTTGGTCTCTCCTACCTCTATCTCTGGCTGGCAGAATAAATTGCATTAAAATGAATGTGCTCCCCAAATTTCTATATATATATTTCAGTGTATACCAGTTTTCATTTCGAGACATTTCTTCCATTCACTTGATCGCTCAATTTCTCAGTTTATATGGAACAAGAAAACACCCAGAATTCGAAAAAACATTCTTCAAAAAACCAAGGAAATGGGTGGCTTAGCATTGCCTGACTTTTTATTTTACTATTGGGCCGTGAACTCTCAAACTTTATTGTCCTGGCGTTGTATTAACAAACAACCTCCACCGTGGCTGCAGATTGAGGATGCCTCATGTGGCTCTTCTCCTCTGTTGTCCCTCTTGTGCCTCCCCCTGGCGTTACCATCCTCAACATACTCCAAAAATATTGTAGTTAAAAACTGTCTCAAGATCTGGACTCAACTTAAACGGCACTTTAGGTTCCAGGGAATACCTCTACTGTCCCCTGTGCATTCCAATCCGCTGTTCACTCCCTCCATCACTGATGCTGCCTTTTCAATATGGGAGATCAATGGGATTGTGTCTGTAAAACAACTTTACATTGATGGAACATTTGCATCTTTTGATCAGCTAGCCCATAAATTCAATCTACCTAAGTCCCACTTCTTTAGATATTTACAAGTCCGAGATTTTATTCGTAATCGTTTTCCAAGTTTCCCCGCTATTCCTCCTTCTACCTGGGTTGACACTCTCTTAAGTATTAACCCTAACCTCTTGGTTACCATTTCAAAGCTATACAATACTCTTTTCACATGCCATGCTCTGCCCTCTGATAACTTTCACACTAATTGGTCAGAGGACCTCAATATAGAGATAGGGACTGAGGTTTGGCAGTCTATTTTGAAACGTGTCCACACATCATCCATTTGTGCCCGCAACAGGGTTTCACCTAGAACCAGCTAATCTCGCCCCCATGTTTTGGACTTGCCCCACCCTATCTCAGTTTTGGAAGTCTGTCTTTGACTCACTCTCAGCTATCACGTCTGTTACCATCCATCCCTCACCCTTAATTGGCCTGTTTGGTGTCTTGCCTGTTGATCATTTACTGCCATCCTATTTCGCTGAACTTGTAGCTTTCCTCACATTGCTGGCTAGGCACGTTATTTTGATGCATTGGAAGTGTCCTCGTCCCCCTTCTCATACACATTGGATAAAGGATTCCCTATACTTTGTGAAATTGGAAAAAATGAAACACTGTATTAGGGGCTCAAACTTAAAGTTCACAAAAATGTGGCTACCCTTCTTAGAACATGTTAAGTCCCTCCAGTTGGAGCCTGTCCCCATTGGCTGAGTCGCCCCCCTGTGCCACAACAGTTCACAGGAATGCTCACAAAATTACTTGAAGGTATTTTATTATTTTTTTTATTTGTATTATTATTATTTATTTTTTTCTGTAGTATTTATGTTTACATGTGTAACCAATGTGCTGCAGGTCTCCCTTGAGATGAAAAATAGATTGTTCATCTCAATGGGATTTCACCTGGATAAATAAAGGCTAAAAACAAACAAACAAATGGATATTTCAGGCACCGTCAGGTGAACAGGTGAATGTAAATATTTGCTGTTGGGAGAGGAAGGAGACAGACTACCGGTAAAAAAGAGGAGAGCAGACGCTTCACCTCCAAATCTGTTGACAGGCAAAATGATAATGTGATGGAGCGAGAGACTAAGAGCGGGTGATCAGTTGGGGAGGGAATTGGGAATAGATATGCAAGCTAACTCAATTAAAGAGGCAATTTCCACCCTCCCCTCTTGCCCTGATAGAACTAGAGCAAGTGAAGCCACTTACAATGGTGTCAGAGGACAAGTGGAACGCAGAGCAGAGAGAAGGCTGGCACCAAGATATGAAAACCTCCTGACAAAGAACCAAATCACAGCCTCTGGAGAAGAGTCAAAATAACTTTATTTATCCCCGGCGGGAAATTGGGTGATACAAATATATCGGAGATACAAAAAATATATAGGTTGAATATGTAAAGCTAATTCAGGATCTATGATTAAGTGTTAAAATGCAACAATAGAATAAAAAAGAATACTACACAAAATGTACACAGAATCAGAGCATTGGATAGCTGAAATGTTTAGTGGAGTTATATAACAGTTAGGGTTAGGGTCAATAATGCAGACTTCACATAAAACAATGATGGCGTTATAGCTGCTTACATGTGAAATAAGTCAAATGCCAGTCTATGGACTCAGTGATGTTGAGGGAGTCAAACAGTCTGACGGCCACAGGCAGGAAGGACATCCTGTGGCGCTCTGTGGTGCATCATGGTAGAATGAGTCTGTCACTGAAGCTACTCCTGTTCCTGACCAGCGTGTCATGGAGCAGGTGGGAGACATTGTCTTAGATTAACCGTACATTAGACAGCATCCTCTTTTCTGACATAGCTGTCAGAGAATCCAACAGTCTCACAAAAAAAACATGTAATATCCATGTTGGTCCACAGGGCAAGACGTACTACTGTATGTTCACAAATAACCTCTCAAAATGCGACATGGCTACAATATTTTTTCCTATTCATTTCTAATGATCGGTCACCATGACACGTGATCGCAAACTTTCCCAGTGTGACAAAAAAACATTGTGGACACCCGATTTCATTTGTGGAAAATCCTAAACTGTAGGATAGTTTAGCCTTTAAAATACTTTTTGATTAGATTTTTAGCGAGAAGTGTATATTGCACTGTTAGAATCTACGTCCAGTGGATGTGTAGGATCTATATTTTGATGGATATTACAAAAGGGATGTGAGGTCACTCCAGGAAATCGTGTATATACTACGTATGTTAGCTACAGAGGTTGCTCTGCGCGCACCCCCTGAAATTGTGAGATTGTTACTTTTTTTTTAAACCTTTCTGTCTGTGACATTTTACAAATCAGATATTCAGATGTGTAGAACTAAAATATGTGAAATAATATAGCAATATCCTGTAAAATGATGTGAAAACGTGAATCAAACTACACATCTTCAGATGTTACATTAGTGTCCTACACTAATAACACAAAAATATTATGGTATTGTATGCTGTGTGTACCTTATTTGTAACATCCTCAGAAATTACCTTTCCAACTCTCCATCGGCCTGTTTTTGACTGTTACAGGTGTATATAGGTTCATGGTACATTGCAAAAGCTTCAAATAGTCCATCTTTTCCTTGGTTATGATCATTACACATGTAAACTAACATAATAATTTATTTTTGTTGGCATTGTATAATATGTGTACTTTAAATGTCTGGATCATCCTCAGAAATTACCTTTCAAACACCTCACTGGTAGACAGTTTTTGACTAAAAAAATAATGTATGGCTAAAATAATGTAGCCATGTCACAGTTTGAGAGGATGTTTTTGTGATCATACTTACGTAGCTGTGTTTGTGGGACTGGGTGGGAGAAGCTTGAAAGGCAGGAAGACCACAGCCGCTCAGCTGGAACTAAGTAATTGTTTCTGAAGTTATGGTATGGACATGATTTATCTGATAACTAAACAATAGTTATCAGATAAATCATGTCCATACATGACCTTGTTGTGTTGAGTTCAACTTTTATTCTGAAAATCAACGGTTCCCAACTGGAGCAGGAAGGAGTGAACTGAGATGAAGCAGCAGGCTTTTGTGAACACAAGAGTGTTCACAAAAGGGCATGTTTACCTTTACGTGGCATTGTCTTGTTTGTTATTTTCTTTATTTCAGTTTTCTTATGACAATTTCAACCTCTCAACTATACACAGTTGGGAATTCTCATGGAGCTGACAGATCAGAAAAATAATATTAAAATACATTTATATAGGTTTATATAGGGATCACCAAATCGCATTGGGAGGCAATTTATTTATATTTATAGATCTATAATCATTTTATGAAAAATGTAATGTGAAATTAATGTTTTGTGTAATTCAAGGACTTTACAACATTTTGCGAACTTTAGCAGGTTTAATTTTATACTATACATCTAAACATCTGACTAAGACCTCTGCCTTGTTGTCTTCTATTAAATGCTTGCATCAAAACTAAATATCAGCAGCCAATTAGAATGTAGCGTGTCTGCGGCCTGCCTCACAGATGGTTCTTCTGTTTGTTCCTGTCCAGCCGTGACTTACTCCCATAATTCCTCTCATTCAGGATTATACCGAGCCCTGTCTCTCTAACCGCTGTACACCTGAAGTTTCAGAATCCCACACAGTGTAACTGACAGAGTTGGGTGTAACGCGTTACTGTAATAATATTACTTTTGTCGGTAACGGAGTAGTGTAACGCGATACTTTTATAATTCAGTAATCACACTACAGTTACTAACATTGCCCCGACACGCGTTACTTCGTTACTTTTATAAAATAATCACACTCACTGACAAGAGGGGTTTCCGCCGCAGGTTTGTATACATGTACGCCTACGTAATCTGCGCGATTTGCCCGTCCACATCTCCACGTGCAGTGCTGCATAAACATGGCTGAGTCTTTTCATCTGTAAACTTCCTCAACGGGGCCGCTCGCTCTCTTTTCTTGATTGCCCTCTCACGGGTGAACAGTTCAATGTCCAGCTTCATTGTAGGAATTCTGCCATATCTCTACCACTTTAGTTTGACCATCTCTGTTACTAAGTTATGGAAAACTAAATAAATAAGTAATTAGATACCTTACCGTTACTGCGCTCATAAAGAATGATAAGAATAAGAATAATGCGTCTTGAACTGGTTTCATTAATTAGTGTCTTTACGTTTCACAGACTGTTAGCTTGTTGTGGTAGGCTGGTAGCCTATTTTATTAAAGAGCATATCAAAAGAAAGACTTGTGTTATGTCTTCCTTAATGCAATAGTAATTGGGGGTGCAAGTGGAGTCTCGCAGAGGCAAAACTGTGGCGCGCTTACACTGAAGGTGCGCCGCAGTCTGCGTGATCTGCCTGTAGGGAGGGGCGGGCCGGCCCTGCGAGTAAAGTAACGAGTAAAGTAACGAGTAAATGCACACGTAACTCCAATCACATACTTTTACAAAGTCAGACAGACGCTGCACTCTGTAATGCACAGCAGTGAGCCACATAATCACATGTAATCACTGTGTTTCACATTAAAGCACAGCCTGCTCATATTGTGGTTCCTGATTCACATCAAAACATGTAGAGTCAGGGTCTTCATTAAAGGATACATTTATTACAAGTTGCTTCTTAATTAACTCTAATCCCACACCGAATCACTGCCCCCTTTAATGTGACTGTAATGATCACTGTAGTGTGTAATGTGGTGCTGACTGTGTTCTCAGATCCCAGCAATAACTTACGATTACACTGACAGTGAGGATAGCTGAATGTAGAAAAATAGCACCTAATTATCCTTTAAGTTTCAAATGATTGCCTTGGTTTACTCTGTCAAAACCAATACTCCTTGCGACAGCTCACAGTATTTTTAATTGACATGTTTCTTAAAAAAAGAAAACAAATCATCAACAAACTCCAATAGCCTACATCCAGAACTCCGCCGCCCGTCTACTCACCCACGCCCAAATCCGTGACCACATCACCCCCGTCCTCATCAAGCTCCACTGACTCCCCCAGAGAATTCAGTACAAGATCCTCCTCCTGACATACAAAGCCCTCCATAACCTGGCCCCATCCTACCTGACTGACCTGCTCCACAGACACACTCCCACCCGCTCCCTCCGCTCTGGTGCTGCCAACCTCGCTTAGCCCAAGTCTGAAGTTGAAACCAACAAGTCCCACATTAAGGTCCAAGTCAAGATCAATTTTAACTCCTAGATTGTGTTTCCTTCTCATAGGTACTGTATAAGTATATACATAATTATTTGATCCAAACAAATGCAAACAGAAATGTTAGGACTTATAGTTAGACATTTTACAGAAATAATGCTTGCCATGACAGATGGTCAGGGTTAAACATGAATTATTATGACGAGAAGAATAAGAATAAATGAAAAATCTCTACAAAAGACAAATACACTACAAAAAAAGAAACTTATTGACATAGGTAATATACGTCAAAAAGGCTTCAAATGTATTCAGTATTGTATGAACATGTTTGAAATGGGGTCACATCCTCTAGGGGGGCCCGGGGTATGCCCCACCTGGAAGATTTTTTTGAACATTTTAAAGTAAAATGCTTCAATCTGGTGCACTTTGAGCACACAATTACTAGAGACCTGATCTAGGGGGTACAATTCTAAAACACCCATATGAAAAAGATCGGTTTACATTTTAATAATCAAATAAGTATGTGAACATAACCAATAACCTACCATAGCCAATAACAAATAAATGTAACTTATTTTATTTTTGTTGTTCATTCATATCTTATTTGACCTAGTTAACATTTATTTATTTATGCATATTTTTGTATCTCTTCAACTTTAAACAATATACATTGGAATGATTTCAAACTTGTTTTTATGTATTCTAATAATTATAAAGGAGTGCCTTGGAAATATGTGTTTACATAATTTGTGGTCAAAACGTTTGAGACCCACTGAGATAACTTAGACTAAAATTAACTATCTAAATAATCAGAGAGTCCTTTACCTCACTGAGCCTCTCAGTCTGACAGGAGAGCTCTCCTCCACCCTGGTTGTAGAAACATCTACTTCTTATATCCGTTCGCGCAGCTAGCACCAGATTCTAATAGCAACAGCGCCGGTACCGGTGCGCCCTCCCTCGCTCTCTCGCTCTCCCTCGCTCGCTCTCTCGCTCTCCCTCGCTCGCTCTCTCGCTCCCACGCTCGCACTTTTACTTTACTTAATTATGAATATTTTTACATCAAGGCCAAAAATTAGGATGAGCGCCAAAGGTCAAAAATATTTTTTCCCCTCCCAGAACTACCAGCGCAGCGCCCCCCCCAGATCTGCCGCCTATGCCAAAAATCGGCCCTGCCTAGTACATACAGTGGCAATATCTCAAGATTTAGCAAAAATACACCTTTATTGAACATACGAAACACAAATACTACAAATCCACATAACAAACAATCAAAAATGAAAATCGGTCGCCACTTATTATTATTTTAATTAAAAAAGAAAGATTTAAAAAAAAAAATGTATAGCCGCCGCTATTTGTATATAGGGGAAACACTGACCAGCCCCTCTGTGTTGTTTATAGATCATTCTTAAAAACATGTTTTTTAGGAAGTCTGACATGTAGAGCACAGTTTGCTGTTGACCCCAGCCAGGTGTTCTGACCTGAGACACATCTGTCAGTCAGCTGCTCTGCATCCACAGACTCACATTGGCCTCTTACTTGTGAATAGTGTTTGGCTGCCATGAGATTGAGTAAGTATAAGACAGGAAATGTAGACTTCACAATATGACTCAACTTCATGTCGTAAGGCATATGCACACACCTCTGATTCCCAGGAGGTGTCAGTGCAGAGTCCTTTCATATTAAAAAACGGCCTTTTCTTTGGTACAAGGAGCTGATTAAATATCAGACTTTAAAAAGAAACACAGCCCTGTGCAGTGTGTAGGACACAGTGTGTATTTTTGCCATAGACGTGCTTCGAGCAGACTTTGTTGTGCTTTATGTGGCCCAATGTTGCCATCCTAACATCTAAATGTCCCCATGTGACACCACAGGGACATTTGATAGTGTGCTTGTTAAAGCTTGGTTTCAGATTACTCTTTGGTGCCTGTAGCTTTATAACACTTGATGATTACATGCTCTTTCTCCAGCTCTAATGATCGAATGGGTGCGTTTGCTTCAGGTGCCCTTTTTTGTTTTATTTAAAAACTAACTGTTCCAACTGCCCACTGCAATGTTTGAGGAACTTGATGTGTGAGAGAGACATTATTTTTACCCAGCAAAAGACAGTCACTACTGGTCGCTACACTATATTTTTACCTTTAAAATTACAAGAGAATAGGATGTTATGACCTTGTAAATCAGGATAAGAGGCTGCTCTGCTGCTGTGTGTATGAGAGACTGCTGTAATCATTTTATATAGTTAAATCATTTATTGTTCATGACTGCGAAGATGGTTTCTGTGTCAGTGCTTCATCTGGGTTACTGTGTGCATGTATGATGCATGTCTGACTGTACCACTGACCAGATGGAAGTTGATTTAGAGAAGTGATGATTCTCCTCTGTGAGCTCTGACAGTGAATCACCCACTGTGTGTTGAACTCTCTGCAGCTCAGAAGGTGGATGTGTGGCCATCATGGACTCCGCACAGCACACAGTCAGGGTGGAGCAGTGTTGGGGTGTGGTGCTGTAGTCTTTCACTAGGGGGAGCACTCGGTCTGCTGCTCAGATCACACACTTCCTGTTAGGACAGATGAGTTCACAGATAGGAGTCCAAAATAAAATTCTAAAATAAAGAAAAAATTACAAAACAACTTCTGCACACATTCTGCCTGCTAGTATATGTACTCACAAAGTTCAGGTATATGAACACGCTTCTCGGTTCAACATCAGAAACACACAGTTAATGTGGTAAACGCATTAATAACTCATTCGTCTTAAACCACATCTGAACCATCCGTTGTTTTAAAAATCTGAATACATTAAGAATTCCTTTTAAGTAAATAGTTCCACTAGCTGAGAAAACTAGGGCCCATTTCTCCCTTTGTAATGTACCAATTATAAATAATACATTAATACTCAAACAACTATGGCTTTGATGTCATGTGCAATTGCTTGATTGCTGGAATATTAATATTCTAAAATACAGACAGAGATGGGGAGTCGTGTCTGCAAAAGGAAAATGGCTCAATTGGATTCTCTGATTAAATTCCCGAGTATAAACCCTGCTGTATGTAAATGACTCCTTTGGTAGTCTATTCTCAGACTACTTTTAGTAATACTGTCGGCTTTTAATACCGTTGTATTATTCATGTTGTAATATTTTCTCTCCAATTTAGTAGGCTGCAGTATTGGGCTTGTTTTCCAACCTCATAAGACTATTCCTGTGAACTAAATCTCATTCAAATGACATGCACATTTATATTTGGATGTTAGTGCTTCCAGAGCAGTGAGTGCACCTCTGTGAATGACAGGTACAGACCATAGACTGCACACAGACCTGTGTGGCCCTACATGTGTCCATCCGTCCATGTCACACTGTCACAGTAGATATCTAATAAAGACCTTAGTTGACACATTTAGTTATTCATTGTTTGATATAGGGTAAGGAACATTGACATTGAGTGGACTTAAATTAGGTCTGAAAGGGTTTTCTTGTAATTGTTTTTGTAATAAGCACAGCATTATGGTTAACATAATTTAGTCTATTTGCTTCTTGTTATGAGTCAGACTCTGGTTAGCACGTGTGCCGCTAGGGGTCGCATGAGCTCTGCATATGCCCCTCTCCCTGCCTCCCTGTCCCGCTGCTGCGGCTGGAGGTGAGTTAATAACGTTTCAACTACTGGGTGTAATGATAACGCACATCCTTAAGAGCAGCACGTGGATGGCTGATGATTCCCTGCATACACTTCACAACATTTGCATGCATTAACATAGCAAGTCCTCCTCACTCTGAGCACGCAAAGGCTCAACTGGTGCGCTTTAAATTACGCATAGGTGGGATTGGGGGTTAGCAGCCGATGGGATAAAGTCATATCTATCCAGCCTTGTCTTTCTCTGTCCCTCTTCGCTTTTGCGTCAGGTATTCTAAAGGGAAGAGAAGGGAAGGTAGAGCGAGGTAAGAGACACATACAGAGAGAGTATGGGCTGAGCGGGCACTGACAGGCAGCCCCGTTATCCAATCAGGGAGCTCTCAGCGTGACTTAAACCCGCGGGGGCTGAGAGGGGGAGGTGCGATGCAGGGGAAAAAGCAACTAGTTGAGTGAACAGCGTCAGTAGAGAGTGGAGTGGAGGGGACGCAGTGAGGGCGCAGGGTGCCAAAGACACAGAGCCAGAACGCAAGAGGACAACACTGACTTTTATTTCTAAATAGGGATAATAACAGAATATAAAACGTTTCTGCTTTTTCTTATAAATGGATATTTATTTTCTATTTTTCCAACTTCTCTCCAGACTGGTTTCATCACCAGCAGCACTGTGCCTCATCGTAATGCGCGCTGGAGCTTCTCCGGGACACATCTGAAAAAACAAGGCAACGGGAAAGAATAGAAAAGAGCTTTTGCTGTTATAAAAACTCCTTTAATAAACCAAAATGCCTCTCTTTTAATGGGGCACATTTCTTCGGACGCCTTACGCTTTTTTTGAGACTTTTACGCAATTTGAGACTTTATCTCCCGACTAAAATGGGTGATGGAAATGGAAATGTTGTCCAATAACAGAAGATAATAAGGTTTATAATATTTTTTACCCAAGTGCACTTGTTTTTCCGGCGATGATTGTGCTTTTGCTTGTCCTGTGCATCACGGATGGAGTGCTCGCCCAGATACGCTACTCTGTGCCGGAGGAGGCGGACCATGGCATCTTGGTGGGGAATATTGCCGAGGACCTGGGACTGGACCTTACCAAACTGGCATCCCGCCGCTTCCAGGTGGTGCCCAGCTCTCGGACACCGTACCTGGAGGTGAACCTAGAGAACGGCGTCCTGTTCGTTAACGAAAAGATCGACCGGGAGCAGATCTGCAAGCAGAGCGCCAGCTGCCAGCTCAACATGGAGGTGTTCTTGGAGAACCCGCTTGAGCTGTTTCGGGTCGAAATTGAGGTGGTAGACATTAACGACAACCCGCCCAGCTTCCCGGAGACAGACATCACGGTGGAGATCTCAGAAAGCGCCGTCCCGGGCACCCGGTTCCCTCTGGAGAGCGCATTCGACCCGGACGTGGGCTCTAACGCTTTACACACGTATGATATCACCACTAATAACTACTTTTACTTGGATGTGCAGACCCAAACCGACGGAAACAAGTTCGCAGAGCTGGTCCTGGAAAAGCCTCTGGACCGGGAGCAGCAGGCGGCGCACAGGTACGTGCTGACCGCGGTGGACGGCGGCCAGCCTCCCCGAACTGGCACTGCGCTGCTGGTGGTTAAAGTGCTGGACTCTAATGATAACGTGCCGGTGTTTGACCAGCCCGTTTACACGGTGAGCCTCTCGGAGAACGCACCGGTGGGCATGCTGGTTATACAGCTGAACGCCACCGATATGGATGAAGGACTAAACGGGGAGATAGTTTATTCCTTCAGTAACCACATATCGAACCGCGTAAAGGACCTTTTCAGCATAGACCCGCGCACCGGGCGCATCGAGGTGCGCGGAGAGGTGGATTTTGAGGAGAGCAGCTTGTATCAGATCTTTGTCCAGGCCAAGGACCTGGGGCCAAACGCCGTGGCCGCGCACTGCAAAGTGCTGGTCAAAGTCACCGATTTAAACGACAATGCTCCGGAGATCACCTTCAGCACCGTCACCGAGTCTGTGAGCGAAAAGGCGGCTCCGGGCACCGTCATCGCGCTGCTCAGTGTGACGGACCGGGACGCAGAGGAGAACGGACAGATCCACGTGGAAATCATCGGTGATGTTCCGTTTAAATTAAAAACATCCTTCAGGAATTATTTCACTATAGTGACTGACGGTCCGTTGAACCGGGAGCAGGCAGACTCTTACTCCATTACTGTGGTGGCGCGGGATAAAGGGACGCCCTCTCTTGCCACCAGTAAATCCATCCGAGTCCAGGTGTCAGATGAGAACGACAACCTGCCCACCTTTACGCAGCCCATATACGATGTGTATGTGACCGAGAATAACGTGCCGGGGGCCTACATACACGCTGTGACGGCCCTGGACCCGGACATCGGGCTGAACGCGCTCATCAGCTACACCATATTAGAGTGTGACATCCAGGGCATGTCAGTGAAAACCTATGTGTCTATCAATGAGGAGACGGGCTATCTGTACGCGCTCAGGTCCTTCGATTACGAGCAGCTGAAGGATTTCACATTCATGGTGCAGGCCAAAGACGCGGGCACCCCGGAGCTGTCCACCAACTCCACAGTCAAAGTCATCATCGTGGACCAGAATGACAATGCCCCCCTGGTGCTGGCTCCCTTGGGGAAGAACGGCACAGCCAAAGAGCCTCTGCCGCGAACCGCTGAACCGGGCTACCTGGTGACCCGCATCGTGGCCATGGATGCTGATGACGGAGAGAATGCCCGTTTATCCTACAGCATCCAGAGGGGGAACGAAAATGGTATGTTCCGGATGGACTGGAGGACAGGTGAGCTCCGTACGGCGAGGCGGGTGTCTGCCAAACGAGACCCCCACCAGCTGTACGACCTGCTGATCGAGGTTCGGGACCACGGCCAGCCGCCGCTGTCCTCCAGCGCCAGCCTGCTGGTGATGCTGGTGGACAGCGTGGCTGAAGGCCGCGGCGTAGGGAACAGGGGGGGCACAGCCAAGGCCAAAGAGGGGACCCTGGATCTCACCCTCATCCTCATCATCGCCCTGGGCTCCGTCTCTTTCATATTCCTGTTGGTCATGATCGTGCTGGCCGTGCGCTGCCAGAAGGATAAAAAGCTCAACCTCTACAGCTGCCTGACCAGCGAGTGCTGCCTGGGATGCAGCTCTTGTTGCTCCCGGCAGGCCCGGGCCCGCAAGAAAAAGCTCACCAAGTCAGATATCATGTTGGTGCAAAGCGCCGGTAACGTCAGCGGGGCCGGTACGGCTCAAGTCCCCGTGGAGGAGTCAGGTAGCTTCGGCTCTCACCATCAAAATCAGAACTATTGCTACCAGGTATGTCTGACTCCAGAGTCTGCCAAAACCGACCTCATGTTCCTAAAGCCGTGTAGTCCGTCTAGGAGCACCGACACCGAACACAACCCGTGCGGGGCCGTAGTGACAGGGTACACAGACCAGCAGCCAGATATCATATCAAACGGCAGCATTTTATCAAACGAGGTAAGAGTTTAAACACACACACACACACACACACACACACACACACACACACACACACACACACACACACACACACACACACACACACACACACACACACACACACACACACACACACACACACACACACACACACACACACACACACACGCACGCACACACACACACACACAGAGAGATAATTCAGAGACCCTCAGCATGTCCAAACCGTTATTCACATCATAGGACGTGAAACCTGCCTGTTTTAAACAGTTTTAAATCACACATAATGGATAGGAAATATTTTTCATACAGAAGCCTAGAAGCCCTACCTCAGCTCAGCGGGATGTCAGGTCTAGAAATGGGTGTTATTGAGAGCTGATAATCAGCATGGCGGCATCCTCTGACTTATTTGAGGAAATGCTTCACAGTAGCACACTGACAGTAGACAATCTCCTTCACCAGTGCTCAGCGCCCTGAAACAGCACTGCATGTTTACAGCTCTCCCAACTCTTTGAATTTATAACACTGGGTAATCCATGGTTGCCCCCATCACCAGATGTGAGTGATATCAGTAATGCTTGTACACAGCGCAGGCTAATTCACAGTTTACATCAGTAGTGCACTGTGTGTTTTGCATCACTTCGGTCTGGGTGGTGTTGATGGTGTTACACATGGGGCCCGAGCACACACACTGATATGTTCCTCTTTTCTTTCAGACCAAACACCAGCGAGCTGAACTCAGCTACCTGGTTGACAGGCCGAGACGCGTCAACAGGTACATATGCTGCTCACCTGTCACCTTAACACTTCATCGTTTCAGAACCAGAGCTAGGAGAAGCAGTGGCGTAGTTGTGGGTGGGCCCGGGTGGGCCTGGGCCCACCCACATGCACGTCTGGCCCACCCACAGCCAATCAGCGCTTCATAGCGCAGAGCCAGGAAGCCCAGAAGGAAGTGCCACAAACTGCAGTTCATCTAGCGGCCGACAGGGGCTGGATGCAGAAAGGAGCAATTCCCATAGACCCCCATGTTAAAATGCCCAACTTTACAGCAGAAATAAACATGTTTCTAGCCTGGATCCAATAACACTTATTCTGGATATAGTTAGATTCCACCTTCATGACAATGGAACAGGGAGTGCATTTTTTTACCGTTAGTTTTTATAGTAAGTAAAGTAACTTTTGCCGTGAGTGAATGAAAGTAGTATTCTCAATTCTTCTTGAAGTCTGCAGTTTAGCGTGTACACATTTGATGAAAATGAAAACACTCAGTGTGTGCCCATGTGCGACTGTCAAGGATAAAAAACCTGTGGCCGTCGATATATATATATATGTCATGTATTATTGCTACACAAACATTACATTGCAGTTGTAGTGTCGCCAACTCCGTTTCTAATATGCAAAAAGACAGCAACATGCGTCTTTTAGATCTTTCCAGACGAGAGATCTCTCTCCCCCGTCTGTGTGCGAGGGGGCGGGGCAGTTTACACACACGCTCTGCTACATGCATGCAACACACACACACACACACACACACACACACACACACACACACACACACAAACACACACACACACACACACACACACACACACACACACACACACACACACACACACACACACACACACACACACATTTTTTTACTGGGTGGACGGGGTGGTTGGTGGACGGGAGACACTCGCGTTCGTGAACTGTCAAGGGGGGGGGGGGGGGGGCTTGGAGGACCTCTGTGTCGCCCTTCAGCGCAACTTACATGATGCAGTTTAGACAATATAATAATAAAGGGCAGTGCCGGCTGTCAGCGAACCGATCCGGCCTTTCTGCGTGACTATCACTCAAATGCGGTACATAGTCTCAATGTGTGGGACGCGGGACACATAATAAAAATGCTGTGTGTGCAGTCAGGCACAGTGCGGGACACCTGGTCACCCGACACACACGGTTCACGCTTCAAATCAAGTTGCATAAATGCTTGAGCTACGTTTTTATTATAATTACTGTGAAATCTGCCCATTATGTTTTCGTCATTAATACAACAAACACACACTTGCAACTGATAACACTGGCAATGATTTTAGATGTATTAGACTATTAAAAACAGAAATCATGCTTCAAATAAGTGGGGGTACGGCCTACCCCCGCGTCCAACGCCCACTACACCACTACTAAAAGGACCGGATCGATAAGCGCTATCGATACAATTTAAAACCTTAACGATACCCATCCCTGTCAGTTTTACACACATTCTGAGGCCGCCGTGCCTATGTTTTTATTTTCACTGCTAATTTATAATTATGTTCTATTAGTGCATTAAAAAATCATTAATGAAGTTTCAGCTCTGACCCCACGCTTAATATGTCTCCCCCTAGCCCACCTACATTTCTCCAGGCCCACCCACATAATAATTCCTGGCTACGCCACTGAGGAGAAGTGCTCAGATATTGTACTTGAGTACAAGTAGAAGTACCAGAGTGTAGGACTACTCTGTTACAGTAAAAGTCCTGCATTCAAAATGTTACTCAAGTAAAAGTAGAAAAGTATTATCGTCAAAATATAGTTAAAATAGCGACAGTAAAGTAAGTAAGCTGTGTGAGGCTTTAATGAAACATTCTCTTTGGTTTCAGTTCGGCCTTCCAGGAGGCAGACCTGGTCAGCTCCAAAGACAGCGGCCACGGAGACAGCGAGCAGGGGGACAGCGACCACGACGCCACCAACCGAGGACATTCCTCCGGTAAGAAGCGCTCTGCTGCAGGTGTGTGACCTGCCTCTTCCTTCACTGTGCTTAACTTGATTGAAGCTGTGTGTTCAAAGGGTAAATCGATGAAGCACTAGAGTAGGCTTTGACGATTAGCAAACGGCTGTGGCTCTGGGAGCAAGTTGTCTCTCCGCGGCTGTATACTGGACTCTTCTGCTCAGATGGAGCACATTGTGTAGGCTGGAGAAAAAAAACAGGCCCATTTTAATTAGAGCCAGCGTACCACAGGACTGGAGTCAGCTACATCCTGTGTCCGAGCTTTAATGCTGATGATGCGGTACTCTGAGACATTCTGATTTCTCTCTTGTGATTTCTCTCTTCTCTCTCTCCTCTCACTGTCGTGTGTGGTTGTTAAAGAAAAAGAAAAAAAGCTTATGATGGCTGGGAGCCTGTGAGCCCTGGATGGAAACTTGTTTCTTAACCCTCCTGTCGTGTTTGTTTCTCCCCCCTTACTTTGTGTTCCCCACTCTGTTTTATCTGCTCTTACATTAACACAAAAATCACGAATCATAATCACATTTTATTTAACGCCCAAAACAATGTCTTAGATTACTGTTTTTTATGAAAAACTGCAGTGAATATACAAAGAATGGACACTGAAAATGTATTCCAAAATTAACGTTGTCAATTTGGATGTGTATTATGACGGATGCACATAATCACTAAGGTAACCCATTCATGTCCTGTAGGGATCATTTTGGACCAGGTACACCATAGCTTTTTCAAAGTTGATATGTTCAAATGTCTACTGTGGAGAATATCATAAGGCCTTGAAGCAATAAAATGTAAAACACAATATTTATGATTGATGTAAGTAGTAAAGCGGTCAGATTTGACCCGAACACGACAGGGGGGTTAATGTTACTCCGAGACATTCTGATGTCTCTCTTATGACACTGTGGCTTGTGGTTCTTAAAGAAGAAAAAAGCTTAAGATGGCTTGGGCTCTGTGAGCTGCCTGCAGTAGGAACATGTTTCTTAATATGTATGGCTGTCTTTTCTGACACGTGATGATTCAATGAAAGGTGTTGCTGGTAAATATCTGGCAGGGTTAATGAGGAGCTGCTCCCTGTGCCGGGTCACTCGGTGCTGGAGTCGCTCCGCAGAACGTGACAGGCTGTTTAATGAGGCCGCGCTCTGTGGTGCTGGGAAGTGGACCAAATAGGTTGGGCCGCTGCAAACAAAACAGACGATTCATTCGTTCATTGAATTAATTAATTAATGCAATCATTCATGCAGCTCCTCTTCAACTGCACTCCCTCTGCACTTCTCTTTATCCTCCCTGACCACATTGTTTCCGACCCATCCTTTTTTTATTTCTAAAGGAGCCTATCTTAGCTCATACAATAGGGCCCCACTGAATGCTGATTTTATGACTCCATTCAGCAGCAGCTCTCTGTGGACGGAGCCTGTCAGCCTCACCGGGCCTAATGGAGCCTCCACTGTCACACCAGTGAACAGTGTGTTTCAGCTGCAGCGCAGTCAGACCCTCACCCAGCTCCAGGTCTCTCTTTGTCCCCATTGTGGAAGATCTCTCCTAACCGGGTCCCGAGCCAGTTGTGTGGGTGTCCTATTTTGGGGCTTTTGCATGTGTTGTGTGAGGCAAAGGAATGTATACACAAGTTCTGGTCTTAACAGCAAAGGGACATTCTTTGATACCTTACTTTAAGCAATATAATCCCTTTCTGTATCATTTAAGAAAATATGCTGCGGTGCCAAATGTTAGATCCTTGCCTGGTTAAGATTAATCTGATAAAATACAACTAGATATACCCTAAATATAGCACACATTTGAAACCAATTTCCTGATTCTCTGTGTGAAAGTAGTTTCATGCTTCCTAAATCAGTTTAGTATTTTCCATGCATGGCTCCCCATCTAGCTCAGTGTAAAAAGAAACATGATTTTAACAAAAAGTCGTCGAATGTTAGATGTTGTCCAAACAATTGCTAAACCCCACATATTTAAGGTATTAAAATGTTATTCTAACAAAGGGCCCTTTTGCAGGAGAGGGTGATCATTGTAGTAAATTTGTGCTGAGTTACCTTAAACCCGTTCCATTACAGGTTACATTTCATCTCGTGCGGCTGTTCAACTCTCCTCTCTCCAGTGGTGCAGCAGCCTAGCAGCACTCTTCTGACTTTCAGAACCCTTGTTGTGGCAGAAAGGATGCTGTTACTTTGTTGCAGTGTTATCAGCCAGTTTAGGGCCCTTAAACAGATGATTTGCTGTGCATTAAATCTTTGTTTGATTAGGATATTTGATAGTGTGGCTAAGCGTCCCGCAGTTGTGCTCCCACAACACTGACAAAAACAGCGCCGGCTTTACTCTCTGTGTGCTAATTTAGTTTGTCAGCAGTGAGGGTACAGTCAGGGTTTCACAAATGCTAATGTCAAATAAACACATGTCCATGTCAGCCGCCACAGGCGTTAGCCTCTTCACTACGACAGGGGACGGCAGGGCCAGGAAATCATTTTTTTCTTCTTTTTTTTCTGAGAGACGCTTTTCCATGTAGGACTAATAATGCATCTTGTTTTAATTGTGGGCTACATTTACTGAACAATGAATAAGCATTACACATGGACAGATACTCCATGATTAGTGTGACTGTGTGCTCTCAGGGGAGGGTTTGCCCTCATTGCCCCACAGTTTGTCTTTGTATTTCTGAAAACACCAATACCAGATTGTTGTTCTTGCTTGCTGCTGCCTGTGTTGTCGTGCCAACGCATCCCCAGCCTAAACTACTCAGCCTTGTTTTCAACGAGGACTTAAAGAGTCACAAATCTCATAGGAATTGGAGGAAATATATACTTCTATTGTATCTATACCATGCTGTACCTCTGCTCTAATTTCACACTGATTATTTTTACTTTATATAAATTCTGACCCTTTTAATCCTTACTAAGACCATTTCAGAGGTGTATCTGTGTGTGTCGGAGTGTGTGAGAGGGAGAGGAGGATTTGCAGTAAAGGTCAAAAGCAGGATTCAAATGTACAAATACTGCACATTAAGTCCCGTAACACGGTGCCGTGTGCAGATATGTGAGAAGGCGCAGTGATGCAACTGTGAATACATGTTTCAGTTTGATTGAAGGCATACGTTTTGCATTATAGGTACATAACTGCTGCTGCTATTATTTCTTTAAAATCTACCACCAATACTTGGACTGACACTACTATTCAACATTTCGCTGTCAAAATCTTCCCTTTAGCTTTTTAAACTAACTGGTGAATGCTCCACCGAATAAATCATATCAAACATGTTAGACCACCTGAAAGTTTATTTTTTGCCATGGTTATTCTATTTATAATTTTAAGCATCAGTGCCAAAAAACTCAGATCCTTTACTTAAGCAAGAATATACTGTAAATATCATATTGCAAAAAATAATTTCAAATAATAAAAAATATATAGACGTAGTATATAGGGTACATGTTTTTAATATACAGTATACTTTATTCTACCCTTGCATTCATTTACCCTCTCATATAATATATATTTCTGGATACCCATTATTACCCGTAGAAACATGCATTAATACATTAATGCATTAATCAACATGGTTGACCAGGTTGGATACTCATTTAACCTCATCCCTGTTTTTCAGGTCTCAGTCTCGAAAATGACATTCCCAGAACAAATGACAATAACCTCCCTTCTAAAAGGGGTAAATTAATAATCTTTTTTCTCAAAGCAATGATAAACCTGTGAGTTGAATGTAGAAAAGTCAGAATCAATATAGATGTTTTTTATTTTAAAATAAACTCAGATTGAACATAGTAAAGAAATGTAAATGATAGTGTCCGTCCAAAAATAAACCATTACTTATAGTGAAAACCACCCTTGAATGATAGGATCGGAGACTAAAAGCTTTATGAATCCAAACTATAACATATAATAAGTACCCTGTATTAAGATTGATGCAAAACAAGTGACATTTGGCCTTTTTAGAGAGGTTTAGCAAAAAAAAAACCACCTCTGGCGTAATTTGGGTGGAAATGGGTCTATTTGCCGTTTCTCTGGAACCCATTGGTCGATTTTGATGATTGACATCTCTTTTGAACCGTTAGAGCCAATAGAATCGAAGGGGGATTTCCACATACACACACACGTTACCATTGAGAAGTCAGAGCAATGCGCACGTAGTTTGCCCAAATCTTACGCTCTGAAAACTGAAAACTAGGTTTCTTGCTGATGGATTTTCAGAAATCATTTCGAAGTGACACAGACACATTGGATTAACCTGGACTAACCTTCAGCAGCGTTTTTATCGTTTTAATGCCATTGAAGACAACTTTTGATCAGAAAACAGCAAAGGTAAGACATATTGCCGTGTTGGCTACCTAATGCTACGTGGTGTGATGTCTTTGTTAGCTTCTCATGTCGCGAGTTCGGATCAGTCAGTAATGATATAAATACCTGTCGAATCTGTGCAATCTTAGTTTGCTAATCGATATCTTGTTTTTTCAGATATGATAAGTAATAAGCAGGGGCGGACTGGCCATCGGGACGTTCGGGGCGAATCCCGATGGGCCGGTACTGAAGTGGGCCGGTCGGACGATGTGGGCCGGCCGGTAACAGGCAGGGCTCGGCATTATAAATGGCCCGCTGGCCCGGAAGCACTATTTAGACACCCCGGGCCAGCATAACGTACTTTCCACTTGCCCGCTCGGGCCACTAAAAATATTGCTTTAAAAAAATGTGTCCTGTGGTATTGGTATTTTGACTAGCAATTTAGTTAAATTGTTTAGTTTATCACAACATAGCGTTCCGTGAGTCGGTTGCAGGTCGGTTGTCGTTGTTGGGTGAAAAGCAAACAGCTGTTTGCTGCGGAGCGCAGTGCGAGCAGGCTCCCGTGAGCGGGAGCGCGCTCCTTCACTACAGACTATCGCGCCACCTAACCATTCGCCAAAATGTTTTTAATACCAGCGGTAACCGGCCAAGCACCGGGCAAAAAACAATCTTCAAATAAAAGAAAGTCACAGAAGGAGTTAAAGGAGAGTGACAGGGAGCATGAGAAGAAGATGGAGAGAAAGTTTCAGCCAGCTTGATCAATGGAGTTGGCTTCTAGTGCAGTGACGCGTCCTAAAACCCTTTTATAATCTATCGATTAGATTTATGATTAGAAAATTATAAAAGTAGGGTAGACATGTGGAGATTATCCAACTGAACAAAACGTGCATTTATCAAACAGGTTTGTTTTCCACAGACCTTATTTCCAGCTATTTTCCAAAACCCTGTGGAGAAATCCCATTGCTTTTTGTCGAGGGAACCAGCGGCTTACTTCCTGGTTTTAGGACGCGTCACTGCACCTCTCAATATGATCCCAATATAAACAAGGTCTTCTGTCGGCTCTTTATACCAATGCCAATCGAAGCTGACAAGTAAGTGAAGAGTAGAAAATATAAAGGTATTGGCGAAATGTCCCAACAGTTTAGGATAATGAAGGTTCTAATCAAATCAATTACATAGCCATTACATGTCTAACTCCTGATGACAGGAAGGCAGAAAGTGCATTATACAAATAATAATACTCATAATAATAGCAGACATTTTTTAACAATGACCACAATATCATTATTTGAATAAACCAAATATGAACAATTGAGGAAAATGAGGAAGAACTGATGATTCAAATGTTGTAGTACAAGTAGTAATGTAGTTAGTGCATACATTACTACTGCAACAAATGTGTTAATTTTCTTCATTATTAGTCGATTTCTTTTTGGACGAATGCTCCGGGCCAGTGGTTACAATGGTGGGGCCAGTGATAATATAATGCCAGTGGCATTTTAACCTTAATGTGTAACTCTGCGGTAAGTCACGAGCACCGCGGTGGGCTGGCGGTACCGAAGTGGGCCGGTCGAGAGTCCCGAGCTGATTTGTAGTCCCAGTCCGGTATTTTACCGTGAGTTCTTGTGCTAAGTGCGTTAGCATTTTTTTCACTCAGGGCTAATTCAGAGCCTTTGTTATTACCCTTATGTTTCATTTAGCTAAAAATGGTTCATATTGTCTGATAGCTGAGTTTCTTCCCGTTAAGTGGGTATGACACATTCATAGTTTGTTAACTTCCTTTTTGACTTTGAAAATAGAATTTGTCATAATAATTTAAATGTAGGCTACAAGCTAGAAAATGTTTTGTGTCATGGTGAGTTAATGTTAAAGAACATTCTGTAATTTGCTGGAATTAAAGCTCTAAGTGTTAGCCGTGGACCCTATAGAGCCTCTTCTGGGGCCCCCATCAGTCCTGCTACACGTGTAAAGTACATATTATCAATACAGCCAATGTCACGCACTTGGAGAAGATTGAGTCTCTGTGCTTATCCCCCATCTCTCCCGCTGCCATGATGGATTCCTCCTCAGGCCCGCTTCATGTTATCACTGTGGTAACAGCTCGCTGATCAGTAATTCATTTTTCAGACCCCTGCATACCAATTACCAAATGAAGGTTATTATTGAGACTTTGCATTTGCCCTGCGCCAGCGCCGTGCAGAATGCTAAAATGAGATGAGGCGTTAGCAGTAACGAGGGTCAGCACGCTCCAAAATCACATTACCCCCCCCCCCCGCCCTGTCTGCTTGTTGGTTTCTCTGCTGCTCTGTCTAAGTGTGAGACATGATGACACTTCTTCTTGGTCCCGGCTTAAAGTGGACGGCAGACCGAGCAGCAGAACACTGTTTGCGCTGAGAACATTGTTAGAGAAGTACGTGGTGCAGAGATAAGGGCATTAGCCACAACCTTTATTCTCAATTTAAGCACTGCTCACGCTCTGTCTGTGTGTATGTGTGTTCAATTTTACAGTGTGGTGTGCCAGAGGAACCTCTTGTTTAGCCAAAAATGTCACAAAATATCAAGATGTTTTAATCTGGCTCTGTGGCTTAAATTACCCTTCCTCTCCCATTTTGAGTGTGTGTGTGTGTGTGTGTGTGTGTGTGTGTGTGTGTGTGGGTGTGTGTGCGCGCGTGCGTGCGTGCGTGTGTATGTGTCAGAGAGAGAGCCTTATCTCTGTGATAAAGTCTAAATGCCACATCTCCCATTTCCCATTTTAAGAATTAACACAGCATCCATTTTGTAACGGAAGCAGACCTGTGTGTTCTCATTCTTTTTTGCTGCCCATAATGCATCACTCCCTGCGTGTCCAGGTGCAGTGATACGGTATGTCAGCCCCCAGCATGCGCTCTGGTCCCTCCCCCACCAGGCTGTACACTGAGTTGTTTCCTCCCCTGTAAAAGACCGTATTAAAACGTAATGTGATGGTGTATTTATGGCATGTCGGTTAATATTTAATAAGAAACCCTCTCGTTAGGAGACTGGGCACTTTTCCAAGCTGTTAGTGACGGCAAGCCAAATTAATCCGCTTTGTAACAAAGCAAATTCCCCCTTTGCTGACCGCCACATACACACTCAGCAAAAACACACACACACACACACACACACACACACACACACACACACACACACACACACACACACACACACACACACACACACACACACACACACACACACACACACACACACACACACACACACACACACACACACACACACACACTTTGTGCTTACTGGGACGGGAGCAGACCTTAGTCTAATCAGTCTGTGTTCAGAGGGATTAGTAGCAGATAGCTGGACAGTTCAGATTGCAGCTCCAAACAGCGACTCAGACACACACACATACACAACAAGCGGATTTAGAGTTTCAAAACACATGCAAATGCGGGATCTGGGCCCTGCTGCAAAAAAACATATGGGGCAATGAAAGCACAATTTGGCTTAAGGCTTACTCTCGGCCTAAATAGCTGTTTACTGTTAACTCCTTTCCCCTCTGCTCTCTGACAAAAGGTGATTTTCTCACAGAGAATTCCAGCCGTTAAGACTCCTCACAAAGTAATACTCCACGCTCAAACTCGTTTTCAGGTCTGAGGGCAGAGGGCCCGGGACAGGGGCCGGCTGGGTAATTCAACGGCATTGAGTTTGTGTTTGGTTCATTTGATGCACAGGGAGCATGTTCAGCGGGCTGGTATGATGCTATATTTGTCTCAATAATATTTGTGTGAACATAAAAATTATCTGTGTGTAAATGTGCATTCAAAAGATTTGCAAACTCACAAAAATGTAAAACGGATCTGCAAATCTGCAAAATGTTTTCACAAATTAAAAAAAGATCTGTGAATGCTCTAATTAATTTACAAATAAACTAAAGGAATTTGTGAGTCTCTCTAACATTGACAACTTTCGATCAGGCATTTGTGAATCCATTTTGTATTTGTCGACCAAAAATGCGTTTGTGGATCTCAAATCTCTGCTTGTGGATCATCTTTTTACACACACAGAGTTTTGAGACAAACTTTCCGCCGGAACACGGGTACTTGTGCTACTTGTGTCACTCGGAAACCACAAGATGGCCTGCTGATGACGACATTTCCGCATTTCATTTCAAGTAATTAGAAAGACAGATAGATAGGTAGGTAGATAAATGGATAGATGGATAGATGGATAGATGGATATATGGATAGATAGATGGATAGAGAGCGAGACAAAGAGAGAGAGAGAGAGAGAGAGAGGGATGGATACATACATACATACATACATAGATAGATAGATAGATAGATAGATAGATAGATAGACAGACAGACGGACGGATAGATAGATAGATAGAACATAAGATTAGATTAGATTAGAATCTTTAATGACCACACAGCCAAGCTGGTGGAATTCGTGTTCAGTGCAGATGATTACAGCTTGTTCCATACAATTCAACATACAGTAAACAGACAATAAAAAGTACAACACCCAGCACAGGGCAAATACATACATCATGACATATACAGTGGGGCAAAAAAGTATTTAGTCAGCCACCAATTGTACAAGTTCTCCCACTTAAAAAGATGAGAGGCCTGTAATTTTCATCCTAGGTATACCTCAACTATGAGAGATAAAATGAGAAAAAGAAATCCAGAAAATCACATTGTCTGATTTTTAAAGAATTTATTTGCAAATTATGGTGGAAAATAAGTATTTGATCACCTACAAACAAACAAGATTTCTGGCTCTCACAGACCTGTAACTTCTTCTTTAAGAGCCTCCTCTGTCCTCCACTTGTTAACTGTATTAATGGCACCTGTTTGAACTCGTTATCAGTATAAAAGACAACTGTCCACAACCTCAAACAGTCACACTCCAAACTCCACTATGGCCAAGACCAAAGAGCTGTCAAAGGACACCAGAAACAAAATTGTAGACCTGCACCAGGCTGGGAAGACTGAATCTGCAATAGGTAAGCAGCTTGGTGTGAAGAAATCAACTGTGGGAGCAATTATTAGAAAATGGAAGACATACAAGACCACTGATAATCTCCCTCGATCTGGGGCTCCACGCAAGATCTCACCCCGTGGGGTCAAAATGATCACAAGAGTGGTGAGCAAAAATCCCAGAACCACACGGGGGGACCTAGTCAATGACCTGCAGAGATCTGGGACCAAAGTAACAAAGGCTACCATCAGTAACACACTACGCCGCCAGGGACTCAAACCATAATGTGCAAATAAATTCTTTAAAAATCAGACAGTGATTTTCTGGATTTTTTTTTCTCATTTTGTCTCTCATAGTTGAGGTATACCTAGGATGAAAATTACAGGACTCTCATCTTTTTAAGTGGGAGAACTTGCACAATTGGTGGCTGACTAAATACTTTTTTGCCCCACTGTACACATAAAGTTCAAGGTGTGATTGATTGTGATTGTTCATTGGGGTTATTTAGAATCCATTTAGTGTCTGTATTGCAAAGGGGAAGAGGCTGTTTTTGAAGCGGGCGGTTTTGGTGGACAGTGACCTGTAGCGCCTCCCTGGGGGCAGAAGTTGGAAGACATGGTGAGCTGGGTGGGAGGGGTCAGAAATGATTTTCTTTGCCCTTGTGACAGTTCGTTGGTGGTGAAGTGATTCGAGTGATGGAAGGGGACTGCAGGTGATTTTTGATGCTTTATTGATGATACGTTGGAGTTTATTCCGGGAGAGGTTGTGTGAAGTGCTGTACCAGACTGTGATGGATGATGTGAGGATGCTTTGGATGATGGCTGTGTAGAACTGGATTAGGAGATGTTTCCTCACTCTGTATTTCTTGAGCTGCCGCAGAAAGAATAGCCTTTGGTCGGCTTTTTTGTAGATGTGGTCTGTGTTGGTCTTCCATTTGAGGTTTTTGCTTATCTGAGTGCCAAGAAATTTGAGTGATTCTGTGGTGGAAATGAGTTTGCCGGAGATAGATAGAGATGATTTGGGCTGTGGTTTTCGCCTGAAGTCGATGATATTTCTTGGGTTTTTGCTGTGTTAAGTAGGAGGTTGTTTTCTGAGCACCATGGGACTGCTTGATGGATCTGAGTGAGGTATTGTGTTTCATTATTATTTGAGATGAGTCCTGTTATTGTTGTGTCATCTGCGTATTTATATATGTTGACTGTGGGGTGCTGAGATGTGAGTTGGTTTGTGTAGAGTGAGAATAACCAGGGGGATAGGACACAGCCTTGTGGAGCTCCTATACTGAGGTGCAGAGGGAGAGATGTGGAGTTGTTTATTTTGACCCGTTCTTGTCTGTTCCACAGGAAGCTGTGTATCCAGTGACAGATGCAGGGGTCAGTGTTCATGTCCATTTGTTTATTGAAGAGTTTTTCCGGGTTGATGGTGTTGAAAGCGGAGCTGAAGTCCAGGAACAAGATGC
Organism: Notothenia rossii; assembly: GCF_949606895.1. Lineage (NCBI taxonomy): Eukaryota > Metazoa > Chordata > Actinopteri > Perciformes > Nototheniidae > Notothenia > Notothenia rossii. The sequence continues at coordinate 62,774,606 of NC_136901.1, read as the reverse complement.
GGGCGTAGGTGTTGGGGGATTCCAGGTGTTGTAGAGTGTGATGGATTGCCAGGTTGACAGCGTCATCCACGGATCTGTTGGTTCTGTAAGCAAATTGATATGGGTCCATGAGGGGGGAGGTGCTGGTTTTTAGGTGCCTAAGAATGATGCGCACAAATGATTTCCTCGCCACAGATGTGAGGGCTATGGGTCTGTAGTCATTGAGGCAGGATATTTTATTAGACTTGGGTACAGGGATGATGGTGGATTCCTTAAAACAGTGAGGAACTGAACACTGGCAGAGGGAGGAGTTGAAGATGTTGGTGAAAACAGGGGCCAGTTCTGCAGCACAGTGATGGAGTGCCGCAGGGCTGATGTTGTCTGGGCCTGCCGCCTTGTTTCTCTTCAGTCTCCTGAATGTGCACCTCACCTCTGCCTCTTTGATGAGGAATCGTGGGGGAGGGGGGGGGAGATGGGGGTGATAGTGGAGAAACTGGAAAATGTTCCAACCTGCTGTAGAAGGCGTTCAGTTTGTCCGGAAGCTGATGGTCATTTTCAGGTGTGGGGGGGGGGCTTTGTTTTGTAGTTGGTGAGGACCTGAAGTTTTTTCCAAACTGTGCTTGTGTTATTGTTTGAAATGTCCTGTTCTATTTTTGAAGCATGAATTTGGCTTTTCTTATTCCAGATCTAAGTTTGTATTTTGCAGCCATATAGTCCTCTTTATTTCCGGATTTGTATGCATAGTTTTTGTCCTTTCTTAATTGTTGAATTTCTTTGGTGAACCGGGGCTTATTGTTGTTGTGTTGTTTTACTGTTTTCGTCGGGATGCACAGCTGCTCACAAAATTGGACGTATGACGTCACTGTGTCGGTAATAATAAAACATAATAAAATAAAAAACAATTAAAAGCAATAAACAGTAAGTGTTGTGTATATACCATGGTATATACATATAAAGTAGAAAGGACATGATAAATATTACAACATTTAAAGCAGCCTTACTATGAAGGCTAACCTAAATACGGTGCTTTTCTACAGATTACCTTACCACTGTACTGGTAAGGTATAAGTAGGCAGATTAATAAGATGTGAAGTGCTTAGTAACTTTGACCTGCTTGAATGAATACACAATACAAATATGAAGAAATAATTATCTCTGGGGCTGCTTTGCTGCCAGCTGTAGCCCCCCGGGACCCGAAAGTGGCGTGGCCCAAGTACTTACTGTGGCAACATCAATACGAATTTGCTCGATATAGCCTGTAGTGAACAAATAAACTAACTGTATCACTATAACATTATGATGATGGTGATAAAGAATGCACCTAACGTACCGCTGTTCATTATAGTAATACAAAAACTGTGCATTAAACAAACCACCATGCTCTTACTTTGAAACCATGAAATGCGGAAATGTGGTCATCAGAAGGCCATCACGTGGTTTCCGAAAATATCCGAGTGACACGAGCAGATTTTAGCCGAGACCTTGAGGAAAGTTTGTCTCAAAATGCTTTGTGTGTAAAAAGACGATCCACAAACGTATTTTTGGTCGACAAATACAAAATGGATTCACAAATGCCTGATCGAAAGTTGTCAATGTTAGAGAGACTCACAAATTCCTTTAGTTTATTTGTAAATTAATTATAGTATTCACAGATCTTCTTTTAACTTGTGAAAACATTTTGTGTATTTGCAGATCTGTTTTACATTTGCTCATTTTTTTTTGTGTTTGCAAATATGTTGAATGCATTTGTGGAAGGTGTTTTACATTTACATTTACACACAGATAATTTGTATTTTCACACACATATTATTGAGACAAATATAGCCCCATAGGCTGACAATGACTTTGAAGACACACACACACACACACACACACACACACACACACACACACACACACACACACACACACACACACACACACACACACACACACACACACACACACACACACACACACACACACACACACACACACACACACACACACACACACACACACACACACACACACACACACACACACACACACACACCGTGATGCTGTGATGTCATTGAGATGAATCTGAGGCTGTCAGTCCTGCAAGACAAACCCCAATTCACCATTTACTTTGGGGGGCCTAACACATCATTACTGTCTTGTAGGAACCTTGGGAAAGTTTCGATTCAGCCAATAAAGTAATCAAAAATGTGTAATAATCTTATGTAACTAGTTGCTTTACAAATTAAGAGTTTTACACACAAAACATATGAAAATGTTCTGTCAAAGATTATGGGTTCCAGTTTCTATAATGTGAAGATATGCTGCTTTTTCTTTTCATTATTTTAATTTGAACACTAGCTGTCTGCAATATACTGTAAAATATTTTGATACGTTTGAATATAATTAGCTTTAATATGTGAAGGAATTGAGTCGGGTGTTTTTTGCAGTGAAGCAATCTGTGTTTTACAATCCATTCTGACATTATTTAAATATAATGCTACACATTTAAAAGTCATGCCTTTATTCCTTTGAACAGTGTAAAACCTCTCACACATAGACATTGTGATAATGATAGGGCTACATTGAAATCGAGTCGGATATATGTCCCTCTCTAGTCTTAGTCTGACTGATAGCTACATGATATTAATAAATCCCGAACACAGGTTATTCAAATAATTAAACAGGGTTGAGCATTTACAAAGTGATCCTATGCTTTGTATGTTGAGTCTTGTAATTAATAAGTAAGTATTTTATTACATGAAGAGGAATGTAATGAAAAAAAAGTAATGAAAATACTCAAACTACGTAGAGGCACATCTTTTTTTGTATATGTTGTATGCTTTCCCAAAGTATATCCAACAGTCCTATGAGTCACTTTGTTCAACCGTCATTGTGTGTGTGTGTTTATGTGTGTGTGAGCAGAGCAGTTTTTCTCTCTATTGTGCGGGCGGCTTTGATCTTATCAATGTTAAAACATCCTCATGTGCCTTGACATGAGGATTCAAAGAGCAGGTTACATAAATACATATTGTGAAAGTCTCGTGGAAATTAATCAGACTGTGTCATATAAGTGTGTATGTGTGTGTGTGTGTGTGTGTGTGTGTGTGTGTGTGTGTGTGTGTGTGTGTGTGTGTGTGTGTGTGTGTGTGTGTGTGTGTGTGTGTGTGTGTGTGTGTGTGTGTGTGTGTGTGTGTGTGTGTGTGTGTGTGTGTAGGTATCATGTTTCCTGTTTGCCTTGCATAAGAAATGCAAAAGACTTAAACTTATGTTTTCTTTCTCTCCGTCCCTCCCCCTCTGTTCCCTCCCCCCCAGGCGCTGACCTCTTCTCTAACTGCACAGAGGAGTGTAAGGCCCTGGGCCACTCGGACCGCTGCTGGATGCCGAGCTTCGGGCCCTCTGACGGGCGCCAGGGCCCGGACTACCGCAGCAACCTGCACGTGCCCGGCATGGACTCGGTCCCCGACACAGAGGTATTTGAAAGCCCCGAGCTAACGGCTGATCAATCATTCTCCACCTTTGGCAAAGAGATGCCTCTCAGTCACCAACACCTCCACCACCATCTCCTCAAAAACCATCTCCACCAGCAGGGCTCCCTAGAGAGGAAAGAGTTTGTGCCCTATAACCCGGCTTATTTAAGTGAGTACTGTATTTTCCCCCTCTCTGATCTGGTGATCGAGTTAGGTGAAAAATAAAAAGATTCAAATATCAATTTCCCCCTGGATTGGCTGCTGGAACATAGCGTTTACTCAAGTACTGTATTTAAGTCAGTTTTTAGTGTAATTGTACTTTACTGAAGTATTTCAATTGCTACTTTTTACTTGTACTCCACTACATTTTGGAAGCCAATATGGAACTTTTTACTCCACTACATTTATTTATCAAAATGAGTTACTAGTTACTTTAAAGATTCAGATTATAGATGATATTATTATAAGCTCAATACTTTTACACATTCACTTAAGTAACATTTTGTATGCAGGGCTTTTACTTGTAAGAAAGTATTTTTACACTGTAGTATTTCTACTTTTACTTCTTCCACCTCTCTATAAGTTTGCTACGGCGTCAGCGTTGAGGAAGCTCTGTCTCAGTTTGGGAGTATGGCTGCCGTAATATAAGCAACACTGCCCCCTCATTGACGGGGGGCCTCAAAGAGGCTGTTTTCTCTCAGTGAAGAAGAAGAGCGGGTAGCTTAACGTCTCTCTTCATCTGCCGGGTGTTATTGCGTAGGAGCAGATGATCAAAACATTGTTTTAGGCCAGGGAATTACTGTTCCTTAACTCTCATTCAAAGGCCACAAAGAGATACATCCTCAATCACTGCAGTTTGGTGATAATGCTTAATTAGAATTTTGTCAAGCAGCGCCTGAAGAGCCCCCCCCCCTCTCATCATCCGGCACAGCTAGCAGGAATTATCTCACTGTCAGAGCACCGCTGCTCCCCGTGCCGACGTTTAAAACCACAGCGTCATGTAGCAACAGCTGGGAAGTCTTTATTTCCCTTAAATTGATGTTTGATTCATTTGTTATGCTTTTTAGTTTTTGTTTCTTCCTGGATCAAAAAGTTATGTCAAGAAAGCTACCATTTGCTAACATCATAATGTCTTCTCTGGATAATGTTATTCAATATAAAATCCTACTGATTACAGCAACACTGTATTTCAGATGATGAGAAAATAATAAAGAAAAAGCAACCACAACAGTAAAAGAAAGAAATACAAAATAAAGAGAGCAAGAAAATGAATAAAAATGAAATAAAGAAATAAGTCAAACTGTTGCTCTACAAACCATTTAAAAAAGATTAACAAAACATGGACAATTCTGAAAAAGTATTACCATAAATATACATTAATGAGATATATTTGACAAGGAACAGAACAAATAAATACAATTTAATATACATGAGCATTGACAAGCATCGATCTATCTATCTGATGCAAAAATAAGAATAATAAAATAAATAATAATGCCTCATTCATTAAAAAAAACTATTATAAAGCCATTGCTGCGATAAAAGGCAAGAAAACTGGGTCTGGGAATGTGAGCAGCACCAACCCTGCTGATGTCCCACAGTGGAGAGAAAGGACACATTTCTCCTGCAACCTCAAAACCAGCAGCTAGCATCACCTAGTTCTCCTTTAATGCTGCCCAGCCTTCAGTTGAAGCACCTTGTGTTGTTGTGCGCTGCTCGGCTTCTAATAGTTACCATGGACTTGCTGATGCAGCGCTCAGAGTGAAGGGCTCAATATCTCTGTTTCCCACCTCCACTCACTCCCTCCCTGCAGGGGGGGGGGGGGGGGGGTGTCATAGCAAAGAGGGAACAACAGGGGGGGGATAGAAGATGCCAAGAGGCTGAAGCTCCCTAATCTGATCAAGTGAGCGAGTGATACACAGAGAGCCTTTTGTGCTGGGGGGGCCAGCCTGGGGTGGGGTCAGGGTGGGGTACAGAGGAGAGAGAGGTGGGGGATTGATAGCCAGATCCCGTTGATTACCGCCATCAAACTCAGACTCCACGGAGGCGAGGGGGGGAGGTTAGACTGGTTCGACTCTTTTGTTGGTGTCCTTTGGCCATGCAATATTCTCCATCCCCCTCTCACTCACACACACACACACACGCACACACACACACACACACACACACACACACACACACACACACGCACACACACACACACACACACACACACACACACACACACACACACACACACACACACACACACACACACACACACACACACACACACACACAAACACACGTACACACACCGTGATGCTGTGATGTCATTGAGATGAATCTGAGGCTGTCAGTCCTGCAAGACAAACCCCAATTCACCATTTACTTTGGGGGGCCTAACACATCATTACTGTCTTGTAGGAACCTTGGGAAAGTTTCGATTCAGCCAATAAAGTAATCAAAAATGTGTAATAATCGTATGTAACTAGTTGCTTTACAAATTAAGCAAAACACACACACACACACACACACACACACACACACACACACACACACACACACACACACACACACACACACACACACACACACACACGCACACACACACACACACACACACACACACACACACACACACACACACATACATACACACACGCACACACATTTGCTTGTCTTTATTGCATTCTGGGGGTACCTGACCAGACCATCCCTTTTGGGATCCACCCTTTTTGAAGGTTGTCCAGCACTGTAAAAAATCAGGCAGAATCCTGAACTGGACTCAAACAAAGATTTCACTTCAAATTATCAATCAGAGAAAGTAGAGGTCACTGACCGGACTATAAACCATTTCATGGAGTCTTTTCGGGTAGAGTTACAGGAGGGGTCCATATATACACACTTTCTGGCTTTTAGTCATGCGTGGGCTCCAAAAATACACTTTCTGGTTTAAAACATTAGTTGGGTCACTTTGCACACTGTATTACTAAACTTACTTTAAGTAATAATTTAACAACTTTGACTGTCAAAGTGAGGGCTATAATGATGCAGAATGATTTTCACCTTTATTGTCAATATGTAGCTTCTGTTAAGTGACACAATTATATTGAATTCCAATGTAATGATAGCATTTTAATTAATATTTAAGCTATTATCATAATGTTTTTTATTAGTCTATTTAACCACTGTGACACTGGCACGTATACAGGTGGTTGGTGCCCCAGAAATGTCCCCATCTTTAGTGAAACATTTCCACTATCCCTCGTTCAGACATTGGGTTCCTTTGTCAGGGATGTCTGGACTCGCGAATGCGACTCACAGTACATTTACTGAAATTGCATCAGTTTCCTTCTTTTTAAATAAAGAGGGGTTTGTGTAAGTGTTAATTATTGAAGCCATATAAGTCATGCTTATAAGGCTATTCTGCTTAAATAGTAATAGTAATTTCCATTTCAGCAATACAATGTTATTATAGAGCTTTCCCGTAAATACAAGGAGATTGTCGTTATTAGACTTTTAATTTTCAAATGAAGAACTGTATTCAGTGTACACAAAAAGGTATCACCATTTAAGAATGGCATTATGACAGATGTCCCAAAAAGGGTTTAAACAACCTGTGGCTGATTTAAATGAGGGTCAAAAGTCACTGAAATAATTTAACCTTCAAAACTTTTATTTTAGACATGAAGGGAGATTACTTTAAGTAATGATATGGGATTCAAAGGTAATGATACAATAAAATGGTAGATAAAGACGAGGACACCAGATGTGATATTTTGAGAAATTGAAAGAAATAAGGAAATTGTGAAGTGTGAAAAGGGACAAGATTAAATCAATTGTGTTAAAAGAAAAACAATATAATATGAGAAACTAGAAGAGATGATAAGGTAGTTGACATAAAAGGAAGATTACAAAAAAGATGAGATTTAAAAAGCATAGAGCTAAGAGAAGATTAAATAGATAAGGTTGAAGAGATAAGGCAGGAGGAAATTGTGAATAATTCAGATAAAAGAAAAGGAGATGAGGTGAGGTATTAAGAGGACATCAATGAGGGGAGAAAGAAGAAATAAACTACGATCTATATATTTGTATAGTGGCTTGCATCAAACATTTAACTTTTGCAAGCACTACACTTGACAACAACAACTAATGGTGTCAACAGACAGTAATAATCACTTTAAAATTTGCTCTTGAGAGCTTTGATCCGATTGTTTATGTAAAACTTTATAGCCATTGAGTGCTTCTCCTTCCATTTCAAGACACTTATCGCAGTTAGTTGCTTTTCCGCGGAACGCGACATGTGTAGAACCATGAAACATTACATCAACCATGGAAAAACATTCAGTAACAAAGTGTGGTCTAAAAAGTTGACCTTTTTGCCTTATCTGGGTCTGTGGTCTTCTTCTTCGAGTCCGTAGCAATCTCAGATGTCGTTCTGCCAGTATCGGGCACAGGCCACAGCTGATGGGGTAGGTTCTGCCAGGTCTTCTGGACTGCACCGGTGGGCATCGGCACATTCCAGTAGGTGCGACATTGTCTGCACTGATCCACAGCTGCACCTGTCTCCTGTGTTGTAGTTCAACACTTTTGTCAGTGCTTTGCACCTCCCTTGTTCCACACGCAGTCTATTAATTTCCAGGTTGTCCAGCCAAGGTCATGGCCACTAGCGAGGCTTTCTGTTGGTGTGATTCCTCTGTCCAGCCATTCAAGAGCTTGTGTCTCATTTCTTTGCCATTCATCTTCCAAGATGTTGGTCCTTGCTGCTTGTTTGGTTTTCTGGAGGGGCAGGACCGTCTGTGTATGTGTAATAATCGTATGTAACTAGTTGCTTTACAAATTAAGCAAAACACACACACACACACACACACACACACACACACACACACACACACACACACACACACACACACACACACACACACACACACACACACACACACACACACACACACACACACACACACACACACATACACACACACACACATACATACACATACGCACACACATTTGCTTGTCTTTATTGCATTCTGGGGGTACCTGACCAGACCATCCCTTTTGGGATCCACCCTTTCTGAAGGTTGTCCAGCACTGTAAAAAATCAGGCAGAATCCTGAACTGGACTCAAACAAAGATTTCACTTCAAATTATCAATCAGAGAAAGTAGAGGTCACTGACCGGACTATAAACCATTTCATGGAGTCTTTTCGGGTAGAGTTACAGGAGGGGTCCATATATACACACTTTCTGGCTTTTAGTCATGCGTGGGCTCCAAAAATACACTTTCTGGTTTAAAACATTAGTTGGGTCACTTTGCACACTGTATTACTAAACTTACTTTAAGTAATAATTTAACAACTTTGACTGTCAAAGTGAGGGCTATAATGATGCAGAATGATTTTCACCTTTATTGTCAATATGTAGCTTCTGTTAAGTGACACAATTATATTGAATTCCAATGTAATGATAGCATTTTAATTAATATTTAAGCTATTATCATAATGTTTTTTATTAGTCTATTTAACCACTGTGACACTGGCACGTATACAGGTGGTTGGTGCCCCAGAAATGTCCCCATCTTTAGTGAAACATTTCCACTATCCCTCGTTCAGACATTGGGTTCCTTTGTCAGGGATGTCTGGACTCGCGAATGCGACTCACAGTACATTTACTGAAATTGCATCAGTTTCCTTCTTTTTAAATAAAGAGGGGTTTGTGTTCTAAGTGTTAATTATTGAAGCCATATAAGTCATGCTTATAAGGCTATTCTGCTTAAATAGTAATAGTAATTTCCATTTCAGCAATACAATGTTATTATAGAGCTTTCCCGTAAATACAAGGAGATTGTCGTTATTAGACTTTTAATTTTCAAATGAAGAACTGTATTCAGTGTACACAAAAAGGTATCACCATTTAAGAATGGCATTATGACAGATGTCCCAAAAAGGGTTTAAACAACCTGTGGCTGATTTAAATGAGGGTCAAAAGTCACTGAAATAATATAACCTTCAAAACTTTTATTTTAGACATGAAGGGAGATTACTTTAAGTAATGATATGGGATTCAAAGGTAATGACACAATAAAATGGTAGATAAAGACGAGGACACCAGATGTGATATTTTGAGAAATTGAAAGAAATAAGGAAATTGTGAAGTGTGAAAAGGGACAAGATTAAATCAATTGTGTTAAAAGAAAAACAATATAATATGAGAAACTAGAAGAGATGATAAGGTAGTTGACATAAAAGGAAGATTACAAAAAAGATGAGATTTAAAAAGCATAGAGCTAAGAGAAGATTAAATAGATAAGGTTGAAGAGATAAGGCAGGAGGAAATTGTGAATAATTCAGATAAAAGAAAAGGAGATGAGGTGAGGTATTAAGAGGACATCAATGAGGGGAGAAAGAAGAAATAAACTACGATCTATATATTTGTATAGTGGCTTGCATCAAACATTTAACTTTTGCAAGCACTACACTTGACAACAACAACTAATGGTGTCAACAGACAGTAATAATCACTTTAAAATTTGCTCTTGAGAGCTTTGATCCGATTGTTTATGTAAAACTTTATAGCCATTGAGTGCTTCTCCTTCCATTTCAAGACACTTATCGCAGTTAGTTGCTTTTCTGCGGAACGCGACATGTGTTAACCTGTTGAACCTCATCCCTGTTTTTCAGGTCTCATGCTCGAAAATGACATTTCCAGAGCAAATGACCATAACTACACTTCAAAGGGGAACATTTATAATATTTTTTCTCAAAGTAATGATAAACCTGTGAGTTGGATGTAGAAAAGTCAGAATCAATATAGATGTTTTTTTATTTTAAAGAAAATTCAGATTGAACATAGTAAAAAACTGTAAATGTTAGTGTCCGTCCAAAAATTATTTTTAACTTAAAGTGAAAACCACCCTTGAATGATGGGATGGTAGGCTAAAAGCTTTAGGAATCCAAAGTACAACCTATAATAAGTACCCTGTATCAGGATTGATGCAAAAACAAGTGACATTTGACCTTTTTAGAGAGATTTAGCAAAAACAACTCCACCTCTGGGGTGATTTGGGTGGAAATGGGTGTTTTTGCAGTTTCTCTGGAACCCATTGGTCAATTTTGGTGATTGACATCTCTTTTTAACCGTTAGAGCCAATAGAATCGAAGGGGAATTTCCACATACACACACACGTTAACAAAAAAAAGTGGGGGCTTCGCGCATGCAGTTTTGGCCAGAGCGAACCTATCTCTCGCTCTGACATCTGAAAATGGAAAAGTCGGTTCATTGCTTATGGACTATCAGAAATCATTTGAATGGGACACAGACAAATTGGATTAACCCAGCGTTTCTCAAAGTGTTGGGCACTGTTGGCGCAGAGATGTGATAGGTGGGTCGCGAATGGACGGCGGATGCGGCGGCGGATGCGGTACCGGCGGATGCGGTACCAGCGCTGTGAAAGTCCACGGCCCACCTATGCCAGAGCCAGCGTCCCACCAACGGCAGCGGCCCACCGGGAAAAGTCCAGAATCTCCCGATGGCCAATCCGAGCCTGCTCACACACACACAACTGAAACCAAAGTCATTTACAGACATATGTAAAAATCTCTCATACACACATGTCAATTGCTCTCACACACACACACAACAGCGTTGCAGTCGGGAAGAAAAGCAATGTGGAGCGGCACCTCACCACTTCATAAGGAGTTTAACCGTGACACTTTTCGAAATCCCGTTTGTGTCCCCCCACTTTACAATTAGGCCTATGTTTATTATTATCTTTTAACGCAAGCCATCATCGCCACGGAGGAGCACACAGCCTCTGTGAGCGAGCGAGACAGAGAGAGAGAGAGAGAGCTAGAGAGAGCACACTTTATCTATTTAATATAGCCTAGTTCAGGGGTGGCCAACCCGCGGCTCTCGAGCCGCATGCGGCTCTTTGCCTGGTTTCATGCGGCTCTTCAGTTCATATCGAATTTTATATGTGTGAGTTTGGGGGAGAGACACTGACTCCTGATTAGTGTTGCACGGTAGGGCTGCAACAAACGACTAATTTGATAATCGATTAATCTATCGATTAATGAAACGATTAATCGATTATTCGGATCGTTAAGGTTTTAACTGTACTACTACTTATATCAATACTGCTTATCGATCTGGTCCTTTTAACGATAGTATTAACGGTTCTTTTGACAAGAAATAAGGTAAACTAACTAAACAAATTGTGAACAAAACTAACATTGCTTTTTATTTTTAATTAAATGCATAATATTTCACATCAAAAGAAACAACAATGTTTTAACAAATCATATTAAATAATGTGATGACAGAACTGTAAACAGAATAGCTGAAACTTTAACAAAATAACTCAGTTACCTCTAATCATTAACCTATGTTTTTATAACTGAGTTAACTCTGTGTGTTGCTGCTAGCATACATAACACCTGACGTGGAAACGTTACTCGTGGACGGGGCTACAGAGCTACTAGAAAGACAGTGGAACCCGGTGCATTCCTCCGTCTGAATGTGGTGCACTTTTGCTAAATGTTTAGACAAATTGCTCGTTTTACCGCCTTTATATGATAAACTGTTATTGCACTTTTGGTAACGAGCATTGTCCACATCGAGACGGCTAAAGTTTAACCACACCTCGGAGCGCGTTCTCTCCGCCATCTCCTGCATGTGTGTGTAAACTGCCCCGCCCCCTCGCAAGCAGGCGGGGGAGAGATCTCTCGTCTGAATTGGGAAGATCGAAAATACATTATAGACGCATTTTGTAGTCATATTGCATATTAGAAACTGAGTTGGCGACACTAAGACTGCGATATAATGTTTATGTAGCAATAATACATATGACATATGTTTTAAATCTCTCCTGTACCGATAAAAAAGAGCGATAACGTTGGAGCTTAACGGGGTGTAGAACACATGTGATGACGTCACCAACGAATCGACGACTGAATTAGTTTCCAACTAATTTGGTAATCGATTTTAATCGATTAAGTCGATTAGTTGTTACACCCCTATTGCACGGTGTACCGATACTTGAAAAGTATACCGTGATACCTTGCCGTTAAAAACTTTATGATTCCTCCGTTTCATTAGTATCGGTACTTTAAGAATGATGGGGGAAAGTACTCCGGTGAGAAAGCGCCGTTTTAATAAGAGCCGTGTGTGTTCAGCGCTCTGCTTCCAATCCCTGCACTGCAGCCGTGCCTGGAGTCCCTCCCCTCTCCAGCACGCTCTAAGTCCCTCCCCTCTCTCGTGCACGCGCTAGCTGCCAGAGCATGTGAGAAAACGAGAAGCATGGCTGCAAGTGGGAGTGCAACTGCCGCTGCGCCTCGGCTTGTTGACAAAAAAGACGCCAGAAGCAAAATTTGATGTATTTTAGCTATATCTCTGAAAGTGAGGGCAAGCCTACGGACACCACGAGGCCTGTCTGTAAGAAATGTATTAATTTTATTTAATAGGAATTCTTGTCATTTATTTGTATTTATTGTTCTCATTGTTTAAAAGTTTGTGTTATGGTTATGGTTCTGGTGTGAAATAAAGCACAATAATTACATTTAAGACTGTTTCCCTTTTTTTAAGAAAAGTATCGAAAAAGAATCGGAATCGCAATTCTTGACTTGGTATCGGTATCGAAACCAAAATGTTGGTATCGTGACAACACTACTCTTGACAGTTAAACCTGATATTTAGTAGGTCTGTTAAGTATTGAATGCTGATCCTTCTGATGTAATTTGGCCGGTCAAAGTTGTTTGGGCTCGGATAAAATCACTTTCGTCCCGTGTTACTTTTGTCCGGGCTCTCCCTACGTGTGTATGTGTGGTGTCTGTATGAGAGGATGACAGCGCGTCTAATTTTGATGTGGCCCAAGAGCCAATCACAATAATACCTGCGATGCAGAGAACCAATCACCTTTGAGGGGGGGAAAACCTATCGTTGATTAAACACTATCCAGTGTTTCCCCTACCATTGTCTTGGAGGGGCGCTGCGCTCCGCCAACGGAGCCCCGCCCCCCCCCCTGAAATTCAAGGTGTTTAAAAAATATATATAATTTTTTAATATATATATAGCACCAAATTGCAAATAATCTATAACTACTGTCACTTTTCACATTGAACATGTGCTCTTTTATTAAATAAACTAAACGCTTTCATTTTAAGTTGTGAGTTTAGTGTTTTTGACCCTAAGAAACACTGATGCATGAGTCAATAACAATAATCCACAGCTCCTCTTTCTGCTCCAGAGGATTTAAAAAATATATATCCCAATGCCACAAAAATGCATCAGTGATGTGGTTGAAATCTTGTCTCCAGAAAACAAAAAACTGAAACAAGGGGTATCAGAGACTGTGTGTTTGATGTGGCTCTTTGCAGTAACATAGAAAAAATGTGGCTCTTAACCTCTGACTGGTTGGCCACCCCTGGCCTAGTTGTACAAAATAAAGTAAGAAAACATTCCAATGTGTGCTATAGGACAGTAACCGGTTTAAAAGGGGAGTGATTAGTAAAATATGCATAAATAAAAAGAAAGAATGCTAACTAAGAATAATCTTAATAAGATAAGAATAAACAAGTTTAAATGATTTGTTATTGGTTATGATCATATTCTAAAGATGTTTGAATATTGATAAGTATACAGCTCCCTTTCATATTAGTGTTGAGAGCTGTATCCATACATTCATGTTGTGCTCAAAGTGCACCAGATTGATGCATTTAACTTCAACATTTAAAAAAACCCATACATTTTATTTTAGTAAACACTGAAAACAGGTCCCACAGACCCAAACAGCACACAAAGGTTAAAGGTAAGCATATACAAATGTTAAAATGTGCTAAATATATACACAGAAAAAAACAGAAAAAGAGGAGTGAAAGTAGCTTACGACTTGTTTAATTTTTTTGAAAGTAGCTCATCCTAAAAAAGGTTGGAGACCCCTGTTATAGAACGATATATTTGACAATTTTAAGCTTGGCCTACCATTTTATTGGAGCGACGAGGAACAGGTGGGGCTTGAAAAGGCCCACCTGTTCAAAGTGGGGAATGACAGAAAAAGTTTGAGAACCACTGGATTAACTTATGGATTAACCTTCAGCAGCGTTTTTATCGTTTTAATGCCATTGAAGACCACTTTTGACTAGACAACGACAAAGATAAGCCATTTTGTCGTTTTAGCTACCTAGCGCCACATGTTTTGATGTCTGTTTTTGTTTATAAAGTCGTGAGTTCTTATCATGGAGCGATTCTGTGTCTTCTGACGATGCTAATCGATGGGTTGGACATGCAGCTACGATAAGTAATAAGGGTGTTATGAGTGAGTTTCTATGCAGTAATGCGTTAGCATTTTTCTGCTCGTGGCTAACTTAGAGGCTCAGCGCTAGCTTTGTGGGTTTAAAAAAAAATAAAGATCAGTTAGCTGAGTTTCTTCCCGTTACATGGATATAAAACCTTCATAGTTTATTAAATATTAAGAAGCCCTCAGACGCTGTTTCCTGCAGATGATGCGTTTTTCCGCGCGGGGGGATAGGGTTCAACAGGTTAATGAAGGTCATCATGTGCTTCTCAACAGCTTGGATCTCCGACTTTTCCCACAGCTTTTTCTTGAAAGGCTGCCGACCTGTATAAAAATGACACAAATAAATAATTTAATGTTTTTCTGGAACTGATAGGGAAAAGTTATTTGTTGATAAACATACAGTATATGAATAATAACACAAATAGCATAATATGTAAATACATTCTGTCTCCATTATAGATTCTATGATAAATCAATATTGATTTGTACGGGAACAAATGATAAATAATAATACACATTAAGTAGTTTTACTTATTCTTCCAGAATATCAGCAATAATTCGGATTCCATTGACCTTTGATATAAAGGGCATGGTGGCAGAAGTTTCAGAGGAGAATATCTCAAAACCTCACACATGAGTGCACAAAAACTAACTACATAAGCCTGGTCTATACATTTTCTAACGCGTTTGAAATAACTCTTTTACATTGGATTGAAACAAAGAAAAATTGCTTTCAATATTACACCAGTAACTGAAAATGCAAGAGAGCAGATAAGAGGATGCAAATTATAATGTTATATATTCAAAACAGTTAACATTATACACAAGCATATCTAAAATATATCAGTGTAGAACCATGAAACATTACATCAACCATGGAAAAACATTCAGTAACAAAGTGTGGTCTAAAAAGTTGACCTTTTTGCCTTATCTGGGTCTGTGGTCTTCTTCTTCGAGTCCGTAGCAATCTCAGATGTCGTTCTGCCAGTATCGGGCACAGGCCACAGCTGATGGGGTAGGTCTTCTGGCCAGTCTTCTGGACTGCACCGGTGGGCATCGGCACATTCCAGTAGGTGCGACATTGTCTGCACTGATCCACAGCTGCACCTGTCTTCTGTGTTGTAGTTCAACACTTTTGTCAATGCTTTGCACCTCCCCTGTTCCACACGCAGTCTATTAATTTCCAGGTTGTCCAGCCAAGGTCATGGCCACTAGCGAGGCTTTCTGTTGGTGTGATTCCTCTGTCCAGCCATTCAAGAGCTTGTGTCTCATTTCTTTGCCATTCATCTTCCAAGATGTTGGTCCTTGCTGCTTGTTTGGTTTTCTGGAGGGGCAGGACCGTCTGCACAAAACTGGCTCTGGATCAGAACCTGCGTGGGGGTGCTACGTGGCCATGCAAGGGGTGTCTGATGTGTTATCCGTTCATCTTGAGCGATACCTAGTCGTCTGATGTGCGGGGGAGAGATGCCGGCTAGCGCATAGAGGCACGGGACAGGTGTTATCTTAACGCATCCCGTGATGATGTGGCAGGTGTCATTCAAGGCTGTGTCGACCAGTTTGGTGTGACGTGATCGGCTCCAGCTTGAGCAGGCATACTCTGCTGTAGAGAAACACAGGGCCATGGCAGTTGCGCGGATTGTTGGTGGATCTGTGCCCCACTTGGAGTTCACTAGTTTGCGCAGGATGTTGTTGCGGGTGTTGACCTTGGCTTTGGTGTTCTCCAGGTGTTTCTTGAAGGAGAGTGTCCTATCCAGTGTAACACCAAGATACATGGGATGCGTATGGTTGGACAGTTTGTGGCCATCCCAAGTGACGCTCAGTTCTTTTTTAGCGTCTCGGTTCCTCAGGTGGAAGCTGCATAGTTGGGTTTTTGATGGGTTGGGTTTCAGGTGGTTGTTATTGTAGTAGCTTGACATTTCTTGGAGGGCACTTTCAAGGACAGGCTCAATCTTGTGGAGGTCTACTTGTTGGGTGGTGATGTAGAGGTCATCTGCATAGATGAAACGTTGGCATTCTGGGGGTAATGGCTGGTCGTTTGTGTATATGTTGAACAGGAGGGGGGCCAGCACGCTACCTTGTGGGAGGCCATTCTTTTGGGCTTTCCACTTGGGTCAGTGGTTGAGCGGCTTGTGGAGGTGTCATGGTGCCCTGTTGCGATCCTTCATCTTTATTGCTCCCTTCTCTCATTGTTGTTTTATTCTCCTCCATCTGAGTGTATGTGACTTGACCCTCTGAAAACCAGATATACAAAATAATCAATCATGTGTTGCAAGTGATGCAAAAGAAAATTAGATATATCCCAAGCTAAAACTCGAAGATTTGATCCGGCTTTTTTCAATGGGTGTACAATGGATAAAAACAAATCTGATCCTTTCTTTACTGTGTTCTCCCTCCTTTTTTCTACCCAAACACACTTGTAAATGTATTTCTACGATGCTTTTATTTACAGCTGAACTCTACAGGGTGAACTGGTTTGTAATATCAAAGTAATATTTCATTCATGTCACATCAGTAATTTAAGTCTTACAATTTAGTATTTATGATGCAATACTTAATGTATTTTTATGAAGTAGCTCATGATACAAATCTAATTGAAATTTGACTTGCCATAAGCTGATACAAAATGGTACAGTACAAAAGATCAGGATCATATACCACAAACTTAAATGGGATATAATTAAAAAAAACTTTTTAAATGTCTTGATGATTTAAAACGAATGAAAAACGTTTCAATTATTCATTAGGATTAAAACATGAATAGGAAATTATCTTTCTTTTAAATGTGTACTTTATCATCCAGTTACCATGGACCCCAAAACAACAGCACCCCTGACATGTGTGTGTGAGACTACTCTGCTTAACGCCCCCTGACTGGACCCCATTTAATGAAGTCTGGCAGCATGAATTGACCTCTCACCAACAGTTGGTATGACTGGTAAAAAGTAAACTGAACTAATGTTAGAGCACACATGTCGAACACGATGTTTCCTTCAGTTTATGATCAGAAAAACAGAAAGAAGTGCAGTTTAATGTGGTTCTAGTGACACAGTAACGTGGACCCCACAACAACAGCACCCCTGACATGTGTGTATGAGAGTGTTCTGCTAAAGGCCCCTGACTGGACCCCATTTAATCAGAAAAACCTGACTGTGTTCGGCAGCACAAATTTAGAGATACACTGATCTACAGAAAAGCCAATTGAACCATCAAATGCCAATACAAAATATCAATAAAACAGGAAATTGTTAAATACTGAATTATTAGGGAAATTATGTCAAGGGACAAATCCATTGAAGTGTGTGTTGGAGATTGAAGATCTCTGAGGAGCTGGCTCACTTGTACTGGGGGTCTCAGCCTCAGAAGACTCGTGGCAGTAGATTGCTCTCCAACCTGAAGAATAATTCAACATTATTAATGAGAAGACGGTGCATTTACCTGATCCAAAAGTATCAGACGTAGAAACAACTGTGCTAGTCTGAATGCGAGGAAAGAGAATAACTCCTAATCTAATATTGAACACACCTATAAGCAAATAAATCGTTGTCAAATCTATTTGAAAGTTTGTTCTCTGCCACGACCTTCTTCATTTTGCTGTTTTGATGTTTGTGGTCATCATTGACTAATCTTCCTAGACTGGAATCTTCTTGTGCTGCATCAACACTTAATAAATAAAAATAAACCACGTTTTATGTTCATAAAATAAAACTGACAACTCAATTTCCACCATGTTCTTTCTTGCCAGTAGAAGTCAAACATAAAGACAGCACAGCTGACATGATATATCCTCCTCCTACTTTGTGATTCTTCAGAATGTATTAATTCCCCTCTGTACTCCACCACAAAGTCTCCTTTTTGTAAATGAGCAGTGGAAAAGACCCCTCGACCTATCCCAATTACAGGTTATTATTACAATGATTAAATGTACAGTGATTCACCTTCTTGCCATGGTTTTTTATTAAAATCCACCAAAACTATATAGTATTATAGTAATAATAGTTATTTGCTCTGGTTTGGTTTATACATTATCCTGGCACACTAGACCAGGCAAACAATTCAGCTTTCCCATCAGGCCCTTCAATGCAAAATCTATCAATAGTATGAGGATGCAATTAATGCAACATTACTTTAATCAATGAACTCTAAGTAATAGTAAGGGTGTAGGATCTGATACAACTTTGAACATAAAAACATAAATTGTACTGATGACAAAAATGCATACCTTTAAAAGAGTTGATGTACATCACTTCCAATTTTGCAGTCTTGTCAACTGCCTCGCTCGCATGTTCGATCGCATCCGTGAGCGAAGGTTTCCTGCGTCTCAGTCCCGAAATGTTTTGTCCTATAATCAAAAACAATGAAGCGTTAATGTGACCAGACACCACCCTAATTATTGCAATTCATTAAAATCCTTTATGTATTAGACCAGCGGTTTTCAAAGTGCGAGGCGCGCCTCCCCTGGGGGGCGCCAGAGAGCTTCAGGGAAGGCGCAGCGTGAGACACAAAAGAACGAGAAAAAGACGAGTAAAGTGACACTTGCCCACTTGTGGCTGTCTGTGGAGACCGAGTTCCCCCACCTCGCCAAAAAGGCTGGAAAAGTGCTCATTCGCTTCACCTCCACCTACCTGTGTGAGTGCAGGTTTTCCGCATTGACTTTAATCAAAAGCAAGTACCGGTCAAGGCTGCAGCCAGAGGATGATCTGCGTTTATTCCTCTGTGCATCAAAGACGCAGACTCATTGTTCCCACTAAAGTAGGGGTGAGTGTAATAAGGAGGCAAAGTTGACGTTCAGTGTGTTGCCGGGAGCATATAAGGATGTATCCACGATGTTGAAAATGTTAAAAAAAAAAAATTCTTGAGAACACGGCGTGCGGAAATATACGGGTCGTGCTGCAGCTAGATGTGCCTGTCCTCTGTAAGAAGGTGTCGGCGACTGACATGCAATGAAGAACGGCTGTCCACAGGCTGTTCCAACTTTAACAACTGTATTAACTTCCAGGGTAGTGAATTGAACATACAATTGTAATTGGGTGTGTGGTATATTTTCATGCACGGACATGCATGTTCCACAACACACAAACTGAACAACACTCAATTTTCCGATCGCTACCAGCGTCCTTGCGATCTTGTTATAATAACAAGTGCACGTTACTGATGCAATATGGTTGAGACCATTCGGGCTTATTCTAGAGGGGTGCAAGGAATAGTCCAAGTAGTGGGCGAGTTTTATACAATATGTTTAAAACATAAAAATAAAAAGGTTTAAAAAAGTTATTGTTTAATGTTTAAGGAGGTGACGCTACTCAGCCAATCAAATCGGTGCAGTCAGCACGATAGATTCAAACACACACAGAGACGAGACAAGAGGAGAGAAACAGTCGGAGTAATTTCAAATGGCGGAAGGTAGACAGCGAAAACAGAGCATTTAATTAAATGTTCTCTTACTGGACCTCTTTGAAATGCAATTGAATACCCGTGCATTATAACAACAACAACAACAACAATAATAATAACAGCAATGATCATTGGGAGGGGGGGCGCGGCTGTTCTTATGTTCTCTGGGGGGAGGCTCACCTTCCCACACTTTGAAAACCGCTGTATTAGACAACTACATCTAGGACACTGTGGGCAGGATGATGCTGCTGGTTTTACTTAAGTACAATTGAGCCTTAATAGGTTCTAGCTCAGTTTTAAGCCTTAGTAAAATGAAATACAAACCCATCCATGTCACTGAAACTAATCTGCGAAAAGAGGACAGCATGGCTGAACACTGCCCCGGAAAAAAACTAAATAGTGTGATAACAAATGTGAACACTACTTGGATGTCAATAAGATAATTGGATAGAAAGATTTATACAAACAGGGAAATCACTGTAGAAGTACATTTAAATGTAAATATATACACGTTAATAACGCGTTAACGCAAACAAAAATTAACGCCACTAATTATTTTAACGCGATTAACGCATGTGTATTTTTTGTCCTCGGTCGCCCCGTAGTTTCAGAGCGCATCGAGTTTAAAATACCATCTACAAGCTGATGCTGACAGCCCCGCTCCTGTGGTCCGCTTGCGGCAGACCACACTTCCACGCTCGCCGGCAGGCACCGACTGGCCATCGGGAGGACCGGGAGGATGTGTGTATGTGTGGCGCGAGCGAGCGAAAGAGAGAGAGAACGGGCACACCTTACGTGTATTGTTGTTGTTAGCATCTGGTGCTAGCTAGCTGCGCTAACGGATATAAGGAGCTGTTTCAATGAAAACAGAGGAGCGACGTTTCGCTGACAACTGCGCCGAGCACTTGACTTTATGCAGGTAGCCAGACAGTGGGACATTGTACGAAAAGTCAGCAAACTCAGCACGGATAGTGCGCGCAACATGATTGCAGCGTCCAGGCAGCTCCCGTTCGAGCATTTGCCTTGAGTTACACATAGCTCCAACGATCCATCACAGTGTCTCTCCACACACACACACACGCACGCACACACACACACACACACACACACACACACACACACACACACACACACACACACACACACACACACACACACACACACACACACACACACACACACACACACACACACACACACACACACACACACACACACACACACACACACACACACACACACACACACACTTTGTATTGTATTGTATGAGAGAGGTTCCAGGTTGAATTGAGGCGGATATTTGTAATGTTCAGAGGTTGTTATGTTTAATATTCATGAGAATATTTGTCATTGATCAAATGATAATAAACAAACATTTGCATAAAGCATATGTGTCCACCCATATGTTGATAAGAGTATTACATACTTGAAAAATATCCCTCTAAGGAACATATAGAACAGATACAAAATGTGTGATTAATCGCGATTAACTATTTTAATCGACTGACAGCCCTAGTTATAATAAACTTACATACATACTGTATGTTAAATTGATATACCCGCCTTCTTTCATTTATCTTTCCATTCCCACAACAATATACATAAAGAAATGGCATATTTTGGACATAGTTCGAATGGTGATTAATCATGATTAATTAATTTTTAAGCTGTGATTAATTTGATTAAAAATTGTAATCGTTTGACAGCCCTAATTTAAATGGAATGATCATAATACAATACTGATAATAAAAATGCATATATGTATACAAAGTGTTTCCCACAGAATTTGTTTCATCTCTCTAATCCATTAACTAAAATAAGGATTCTGAATATCTACACAATTACACCTTTAGCTTGCATTGTACTGAGGTCTTATTTGGGTTTTTTGGCTTGGTTTTTCGATGTGATCTTTCAATGAGTCCTTGAACTTTGTGTTGGAGGGAAGACACAGACTAAGCCATAATATAAATCTTATTTAGGAAGCTATAACTATAGCTTCCTAAATAAGATTTATATTGTGGCTTAGTCTGTGTCTCCATCTCTCCTAAGTGTCTGAATTAATTTTATCAAAGCAACCCCCCAGCTTAGCAGGTACAGAAGGTGTCTGGAGAACAGCTACAGAAAGTCCTATAAAAGTCTCTGGAACACCGCCCACTGGTGATAACTAAAGACTGGTTCACCTTTTGAAGGGATCAAATAACACAAGGCGTCTAGAGCTAATGGCATCCCTATCCTTGCTTTTAAGGCACGTGCAGCTTGCAGATGTGTTCTATGACATCTTCAACATGTCACTGTCTGTGGTCCCTACATTGTCCCCTTCCCTAAACTAACTCCCTAACTTCCCTGACTAAATTACGCCCTAGCCCAGCAGCGCTCACCTTCTAATTATGAAGCGCTTTGCGTTGATTGTCAACTTCATCAAGGTCATCATTTTAAACGTCACAATGGTAAAGTTTTAAAGATGAGTTTAGAAATCGATATTTTTGCTTCTTGGTGACTTTATACCACTTACTGTATTGAGCAAAAATTAAAGCAAACTGGTGTTGTTTGATAGTTTAATAGCTCCAGAGTTTTTAAATGGGCTTCAAGTCATTAAAATGTCACTCAACAACTGTAGGATGAAATCAAGCCATCAAAGTAGCAAAAAGCCAGATAAGGGCAGATTTGTTTTTCGTAAAGGAGCTATTAATCAAGCAACATACAACGTTAACATGGAACACATTATTCCATGTTAACGTTCCATGTTAACATACAACGTTAACATGGAATAAGTCATCTCATGTGACAAAGTTCCCCAACTATGAGGATGATTTTTTCCGGCAGGAAAATGCTCCATGCCACACAACCATGTCAATCAAGGTGTGGATGGAGGACTACCAGATCAAAGTCAAAAGTCAAAGTCAACTTTAATGTCAATCTTTCAGTTTGTGTGTACAGACAGAGAGATCGAAATGGTGTTTTCAACAATCCCGAATACAAAAATACAATTATACAATATACAGATTTGAATACAAATATGTATAAAATATGTACTATATCCTATATACACAATCAACAGACACATTTACACATATGCACACATTAAGATAAAAAAACAAACAATCAATATATACAAAATAACAGTCACTTCAATATCAATATCAATATATTTGGTGCAAGATTGTCCATAGCAGCGTAAAAAAAAAAATGTCGTGCTTGATTTGAGTGTCTGAGTGTGTGTGGGGAGCAGTGGCGGCCGGCCCATAGGGGCGCTAGGGGCGCCGCCCCCCCTTTTCCCACAAGTTTGATTGTCATTAAAAATTTAAAATAAATAAATATATATAAAAAATAAATATATTTTTTATTTTTATTTTTAATGAACAAGGTAAATATTATATAGTTGGTATCAGTAAAATGTATTATCTACAATAAAATCTCGTTTAAAATTGTGTTACGATGTCTAAAGTTACTGATAAGTCACATGTTTCCTGCCTGGCCGCAGCGTGTATCATTACCCTCTCTCGTCTGGGCGTTAAGAAAGGAGCCCTCAGCTAGAGCAGCAGCAACCAACACATTGCTGACTGTTGCTATCTGTAAACTATGCCGCCGAAAAATAATTTCAGTCAATCAGCGTCGTCAGATCTGATGCTCAAAGGGCGGTAATTTCAGCGCCCGGTTCAGTCTGTGAGTTGTTTGGACTCGTATCCAAGGTGACGCTACAGTATAGTTGATGAGGATGGCTGCGTCTGCAGGTGGAGACTCCGGTGCTAGTGGATAGCTGGAGCTGTAGATTTACATTGACATGCTTATTGTAGTTGTAAGTGCAATGCAATGCACCATGGAGCATATGTGTGGGCTGGACCTGTATTTTACAGGAAAGGAGTGAGCAGAGGGTCGAGTTGTCGATTCTTGTTCAGTTTTCTGTGACTATTTTCCTCACCCTCTCAGACTTTGAGTTGCGCGCGCTACTAAAGAGACGCGTTACCATGGAAACCAAACAATGGTGTAGCTCTATTAAAGTCTGATTGGAAACAGTCGTGAGTAAATCAGATTTTGTCAGAAATCGGGAGTAATACGGGAGAAATATGACCCCGGGAGGAAACCGGGAGAGGGCAATTAAATCGGGGTCTCCCGCGAAAATCGGGAGGGTTGGCAAGTATGACAGACACACACACACACACACACACACACACACACACACACACACACACACACACACACACACACACACACACACACACACACACACACACACACACACACACACACACACACACACACACACACACACACACACACACACACACACACACACACACACACACACACACACACACACATAATGTTCGTATTTAGTCTCCTGATGTGAAATGGGAATTAAATCATTTGAGTGTTCCCAAAGCACCAGTGTTCTGCAGTTTGTGTGGGCCTATTGTACTGTTGCACAGTTTATGCTGTAGAAACTATGTCCAGGACAAGGTATTTGGGAGTTTTGGAAGATTCATAGCTAACCACACTGAAGATTATGGATTATCTCATATTTTCAAGCCTCAATTTGTCCTCCCCCCCCCCTCTAACATCACCAGAAGTAATAATTTAAGGGGTCATTTCTCAAAATGTTCTTCCGGGGGGGCATCCCCCTTGTATGGTTTGCACACCATTTCCGTATCCCCACCAAAAATATTTTCCACCAGCCGCCACTGGTTGGGAGTTATAGTCGAGTGGGAGCAGGGGGGGAGGGAGGGGAAGGAGGGAAGAGAGTTCAGCCTCCTGACAGCCTGGTGGAAAAAACTGTTCTTTAGTCGGGTGGTGCTCAACTTCAGGCTGCGGAACCTCCTACTTTAAGACAGGAGGGTGAAGAGGCAGTTGGAGGGATGGGTGGGGTCACCAGCGATGCTGAGTGCTAACGGGTGATGCGGTTGTGTCATCCGCAAACTTGATGAAGTGGTTGGATCTGTGGGTGGGTGTGCAGTCGTGGGTCAGCAGGGTGAAGAGAAGGGGGCTGAGCACACACCCTTGGGGGACCCCCGTACTGAGTGTGATGGAGCCTGATGTGTTGTTGCCGACCCGTACAGATTGGGGCTGGCAGTGAGGAAGTCCAGCAGCCAATTGCAGAGAAAGCGCTGAGGCCCATGTCTGTTAGCTTGCAAACCAGCTGCTGGGGGATGATAGTGTTGAACGCTGAGCTAAAGTCTATGAACAGCATCCTGATATACGAGTTTATCGTGTCCAGGTGGGTGAGGGCTGGGTGGAGAGCAGAGGTGATTGCATCCTCTGTGGACCGCTTCGCTCGATATGCAAACTGAAACGGGTCCAGCGAGGGGGGGGGGGGGAGGTTGGATTTGGAAGTGGAAGCACTTCATGATGGTGGAAGTCAGCGCTACGGGGCTTCATTGACAGACAGATAGCCTGGTCGTTGGGTGGAGGCATTGTTTTCTGCGCAGGTGTGCTGTTCTGTGCTTCAAAACCTTGATTGTTCAGCAGAGAGGTGTCACTGTCGCAGGTCTGTGGTGGTGGTTTGTTGTCCGTGATGATCCTGATACCCTGCCACAGGCTCTGTGTGCCTCTGCCAGTGGCGGATTTAGGATTGTAGGAGATCCAGGGCTTAGCCCAGGAGTTGTTGAGCGGGGGGGTTGGTGCAGGGGTAATCATCTGCAAGTGCTATTTTTTTACAAGTGGGGGGTGGACCGAACATCCTTTAGGGGGTTCGTCGCCCTCGGGAAGATTTTTTTTTTTAATATTAAAGTTAAAAGCATCAATCTGGTGCACTTTGAGAACAAAATTAAACCTACCTTAAAGCGGACAAAAGGCACTGGAGAACACTTATTCATTAACACCCTTTAATGCCTTAACACACAGTCAGCAGCTGGTTGAAGTCACTTCAGATCACTGATCCAGGGAACATGCCTCACATCCACTGAAAGAAGAAAATATAAAACAAAATTAAGATTAACCATGTAAACAATAAAATAAAATGCATCTTATTCTCTTACAGTACATGTGATCCTGACTGGCACCTCATAAACTTCAGATGTAAATAAGAAACCTGAAATGTATCTTATTCTCTTACATGTGACCCTGGCTGGCACCTCTGTTCTTCCCTCCCTTCTTCTAATCCTGTTTTCTTCTTTTAGTGTCTTAAAAGTAGACTGAGGTATGAAGGGTTAACATTACATTTTAGGATAATTTTGAGTGATGTTCTGTATACATACTAACATATAAGGGCATACATAGTGTGGTTACTCCATGTTTACTAGCTATAACATTAACGTTACATCACTCTTTTTCACTTGTTACTGAGTCAGCTAGAGTGCAGATATCACCATTAGCCTGTTATTCACTTTATTGTTAGAAAACCAGCAGAGTAACATTTCAAATAAGATTCACAAACCTAAAACATCATCCATTTCTTCACTGCTAGTGATGACATTGTTGTCAGCTGCTGATACTGCTGCTGCTGCAGCCTGTGGCGCCTGCTTTGGTGAAAATAACTTTCTAATATCCATAACTTTATAGGCTATTAGCTTAAAACTCGTCAGGCAAGGAAGGATCACTTCTTCTTCAGGGGAGTGAAGGCTACGCAGTACGCAGGCTACTGTCCCGCATCGGCTGCCTCTCTGGTGGACTCCGGTACTGCACAATACTCACGAGACGTTTTCAAAAAAAAAAGTTTTTAAGTTAAACATCCGGGGCTTTTCAGACAACATCCGGGAGCCCAAGTAGCCACCCCCTAGCTCCCCCACTGGTCTCTGCTATCACTGAAGTGAGCTGTAATCTTCCGGGTGTACTGTCGTTTGGCTTTCCGGATGCCACGGATAGGTCGGCCCTGTCTGCTCTGAGACCAGCTGGATTGCCCTCTCTGAAAGCAATGTTGCGGGCCCTCAGCAGCCCGTGGACCTCTCATGTCAGCCATGGCTTCTGGTTGGCCCTGATGGTGATGGTTCTTGTGTGAGTCACATCCTCAATGCATTTAGTGATGTAGCCTGTAACAGTTTCTGTATATTCCTGGATGTTGGTGGTGTTGTTGTATGTTGCTGCCTGCTTAAACATGTCCCAGTCTGTAGTTTCAAAGCAGTCTTGCAGTGCAGCTGTGCTGTCCTCTGACCACCCACGTTTGGTGACTTTCACCCGAGGTCTGTATGCCAGTTTTAGCAAAACAGTGAAATGATCAGAGTGTCCGGTGTGGGGGAGGGGGGAAGCCTTGTAAGCTCCCTTGATGGTGGTATAAACAAGATCCAGAGTATTCTTTTCTCTTGTTGGGAAGTCAACATGGCTAAATTACAACATCCCAGACACTGCCAACTTGTTACGACGTTTACTTCCTGTAGATAGTCAAGTTTGATCGTCTTCGCGGCGTGTTTGGCATGAACGATTTCAGGTGTGCATGATTGAAGTCCCCAGCAACGATGAGAAGTCTGTCTGGCTGTGTTGTCTGCTGGTTAGAGATCACAGAGTGCTTCCTCTCTGTCCTTGTTGTTAGAGGTGGGGGGGATGTAAACGGCAGCTAGCAGGATGGAGTTAATTTCCTACATAAACTCCGCCAGCATTGAACAGTGTTTGTAGACAACCACAGCGTCCGTACACCATGCATCACTGATGTAAACGATCACACCGCCGCTGCGGCTCTTCCCCTCGCTAGCCGTAGTTCTGTCTGAGCGATAGCATGTTAGCTGGTTGAGCTGAATGGCAGAGTCGGATTCCATGAAAATGAACACACAGCACTCTTTCACCTCACTCTGGTTCGACCGGAGTAGTCTTATGATGTCCAATTGTATTGTCCAATGAGCAAACATTAGCCATGAGAATGCTCGGAATAGCGGGCCTGTGTGGGCTAGCTGCTAGCCTAGCTCGGATGCCTCCGCGCTTACCCCTCTTCTGCTCCCTCTCACACCGCTTGCGGCGTCTCCTATTCAGCATGTAGGTAGCAAGCAAAGGCGAGGTTGAACGTATTCCAAAGACAATGAATACCTCTGCCAACGTAGCGTCTATTGTTTGTTTTGTTGTTTCCTCGTCCAGCAGGAACTCACGACTGTACTGTATACTCCTGACTGTACTATCGGTTCGGGGTGTTTGAAGTGAACTAGAAAAAACATTAAAAACACTCGAAAACACTAAAGACTCGGGAGAGCTAGGGGTCGTTGCTGCTGTCTGCACCGCCATCTTGTGCAGATGCCCTCACGCTTAGCCCAATCTTAGGACTAAGAGCCCATTGAAAACCATAGGAATCATCAAGAGGAAGATGGACGGTCACAAGCCACCAAACAAAACTCAGCTGCTTGAATATCTGCACCTGGGTGGCAGAAAGTCACCTAACAGCATTCTGACAGATTGAAAAACGGATGCCAACATGCATGAAAGCTGTGATTGTAAATTAGGGTTATTCTATCAAATATATATAGAATTCCCAGCAAATGTCTGTATATATATATATATATATATATATATATATATGTATATATATATATATAGTATCAACTTATTTTCTTTGAATTATGTTTATAGTTGCATCTGTTCATACATTATATCTTTAGTTACAGCACATGTCCATACTTTCTATGTATCTGTTTAAATATAGGCCTACATGCTCATACATCTATTTATATACATCTGTTAATAACACCTTCTCATACTTCAAAACATTACAGTACAAAGTATTCAATTTAATGTGCATATTGCAAAGAAAGAAAGCTTGAATAAAACTACCTTTGCCTATTATTCATTGTTAATAGTGATTAATACTCTCTGCATTTAACATAACATCACAAGTTTTAAGTTTTTCTTTGGATTTAAATTAGGTGTGCTGCCCCTTTAAGGGAATAAGAGTGTTGGCTGTGCAGCACTGTTTGTCCATGTAGATTTGCTGTAGCTTCATTTAAATGGAAAAGTCTAAGAAGCAAAACAGCAGTGTTTGCCCTTGTTACCCTCTTTTCTCTGTTGAACCTTCAATTACACATTTTTTCGTGAGTAATTGGTTATATTTGATTTAAATACTTACCTGGAATAGTTAAGAATAGAAAGCTGTAAAATAATCGCAATGCTAATCCAATTAGCTTGTCTGTTGATTTTTCAATGTTAAATTTGTATTTTGCTAACTGTTAGCCTCTCTATGGCGTTTTCAATGTTAAGTTAGCTGTAGTATGTAATGCACTGTAAATCTCACAAATCTTTTTATATTTATGTCATTTACCTAATTAATTATTAATGATTCATTGCTTGTTATTGTGACAATACGAGTCAAACTCACCAAAAATGTATACATTTGTGTTTTTAATTCTGTATTTCATGAAAGACACTAAGCTAAGGAGCTAAGTGCTACCAGCTAATCAAACAGATAGTCCCCTTGGAAGATGGCTGCTTGCACATATGCAGTTCAGCCAAGTGTGTGTGGAGAATGGAATGTGTGTTTGGGATGCTGTACCTGCCTTGGCCAGTAGAGGCCGATACTGAGTTACCTCCTGTTAGCACACTTCTACACACTAAGTCAGTAAAAGTGATTTTTGGGGACAACCCTGAAACCTTCACAGGGCATAGTTCTGACATGTGGACACACACACACACACACGCACGCACGCACGCACGCACGCACGCACGCACGCACGCACGCACGCACGCACGCACGCACGCACGCACACACACACACACACACACACACACACACACACACACACACACACACACACACACACACACACACACACACACACACACACACATCCAATGTCACTATTCCCATGACTGCCCCAACACCCACCCCCCTATCCTACTTCACACACATGGTCGCACACACATTATCCATGAGCCATTTCACATAACTGAATCAAGCCGAGGGATGGGAGACTTCCTACTTGTTGTTAGTGTGTGTGTGTGTGTGTCTGTGTGTGTGTGTGTGTGTGTGTGTGTGTGTGTGTGTGTGTGTGTGTGTGTGTGTGTGTGTGTGTGTGTGTGTGTGTGTGTGAACCCCCTGATTCTGTGTGAATGAGGCCATTAAAGTGCTGCTTTTCTTTCTTTCTGTTTTCTGTCATCCCTCTCAGACAAACGATGAATACCCCCCTACACAAACACACTTATTCACATTTACATGTACATAGACTCCTGCATTGACTAACATTTAGCTTATTGGATTTTATTCGACATGTATTTAGTTTCTGCCTTACTTGCACATTGAACAGCCACATAATCCGCACAATTGTATTTCTACTCTGTTTCATTTAGCACTCCTATTATTGCTTTAAATTGGTTTAATGGTTTTATGTGTTATATATATTTATGTTGCATTGTTGGAGGAGCCTGGGACTTCTGATTTCCATTGCCATATCTACAATTTAGCTACCAGAGGTGGGAGTAAGTCCTACATGTGCAAGTCATGAGCAAGTCTCAAGTCTTGACCTACAAGTATCAAGCAAGTCCCAAGTCACTGTGGTGAGAGTCAAGCAAGTCAAGTCATTGCTCAGGTCAAGCAAGTCAAGTCAAGTCATACGAAATTCTGATGAATAAGCCCAGTTTCCGTATTTCCACATCAGTTAAAAGACAGTGGTTATGAAAATGGATTCAACCCACACTATGATCTTCATTACATACACAGTTAATCATTTGAAATCTAATTTAGACCGATGACAATCATATTAGATTCATATTAACCCCAGAACTGTAGACAATATAGCTAGGACTCAATCAAAAATCTGTTCAAAAAGGCAGAATTCCAGGTAAGAAAATAATTATGGCATTTGCCATTACACATATTTAATTTACATTTCTGTTAACACTAGAACCGCCAACAGCGTCAGCACCTACATATATATAATTTTCAAATCATTTAATTTGTTCCTTGGGTTCATTTAGAAATTGCTTCAGTTTATCATCATAACAGATCAAAAAGTTCAGATTCATTTCACAATAAATCAAGGAATGATGCACTTCTACAAACAAAAAAAACATAATTAAAACATTTAAACAAACTACTAAAAGTAGATGAACTACATTATTCAAAAGTTTCCAGTAACTTCTTATAATAGCCCAGGGAAATAAACGAGGCATCTCTTTTCCTCTCTCTCTCTCCTGACAGCCCGTCGGTATCAGGGTTTGTCAAAATGAATCCCTTGAGGTTCTAGTGTTAATTTACCGTTTTGTCTTCTCTTTGCAATGCTTAATCGATTTGAAACCAAGTCTAACGTAGCTTAAACTTAACGTTAGCTTTCTAGCTAATACAACACATTTCAACAATGTACATAAAATACAACACACCTTTCTCTGTGGGTTTTTTTGTAGTGACGAATGAAGTTGGATGTTCTGTGTTCCTGTCACTGATCTTTTTGCTGCAGACCCTGCATCCCGCTGTTCTCTTCTTATTACCGTCATCGACAACATAATCTTGAATCCAACTTCACTATTTTTGGAGTAACGCTAGCCGCTGCCATGCCGACACTCCTGCCTTCTAGTGGGTTGCCAGGTTTGCGCGCATGGCGCTATAATCACCAAATCACGTTTTTCGAAAAAACTAAATGTAATATCTCAATACAAAAACAAACGCAAATATTTTATTTTAAACAGTCAAGTCCTTTCAAGTCATCTATCTCAAGCTTAAGTCAAGTCTCAAGTCATGAATACCAAGTCAAAGTCAAGTCAAGTATTTTATCAATGTTAGTCAAGCAAGTCTAAAGTAAAAAAATATGCAACTCGATTTGGACTCGAGTCAAGTCATGTGACTCGAGTCCCTACCTCTGGTAGCTACTGTGCTAATGGCAATGAAGCCTTTGAATCTTGAATCTTTAATTTAACCAGGCTTTGTGTTATTCTCTTGCAGCGTGGAAAAGGGTTTGCTAACTCCTTTCGTGTGGACATACCGGAGACTGCGTGACTTTGCACAATCACTCCCCGATGACTGAGGCTACAGTAAAAGTGTTCAACCCATTTTGCCCCCCTCCTCGCCCTCGACCCTCCTCAACCTGCAGCGAACATTGAAAATCACACTCGACTTCACACAAAATGAGAAACCAACACCCTGCTGGAATTCCTAAGAGCACTGCCGGGCTTTGGAGCACCCTACTCCAGGGTTTAGGAGACGGTGGTCCATGGGAGGGGGAGGGGTGCTGATAGCCTTACATGGAGGAGCCTAATGTCTCAGCGGGACTGAGAAACGGACAGAGGAGGAAGGACAGCGATGGCGGAGAGATAAAAGTGGACTCTGATTTCTCCGTCCTTTTCCAATCTGCGTGTGCCTGTTTACAGCACTGATGTATACATCTATGAGGAAAATAGAACCACTCCAAGATGACATGTGTACTGACAGACTAATCAAAGGAGAGCCACTCAGAAAACCGCCACTGAGCCCTTTAGGCGTTTGTACTCAAAGAGTGACGCCAAATTGTACAGGAGAATCTTTGTGCATTTCAAAATGCAATACCACTGTTTTAGATTTTTCTATTCTGTTTGTGTGGTCAGGTGTCTCTATTCGGATCTACTTCAAACTTTGTAAGAAAAGATTGTGGGCAGGATATCTTTTGATTTGTGTTTCTTTTTTCTGTCCTTTTCACTTTTTGGCTATGTTTTTTCCTTCACATTGTAGGCTTGGACAAAGTTCCTACACTTTTCTGATTCTGAGGTGTCAAGTAGTTTCTATCATGTGTGAGAAGTGTTTACTGTACTCTTTTAAAGTTTCAAGCTGAATATAAAACTATATATAATTCTCTCTATATCTTCTTGTGCTGAAGGCGTGCTATCCATTTGCTGGGTTCCACATTCTGGTTCAGGTCTGACTCTTCTTGTTTTACCGGGGGGGGGTGGGGGTTGCAGAGACACAGAACAGCCTTAGCAGATGTAAGCTCAAGTTCTCATTGTTTGACTTATTTCATTTCTGTTTTCCACTTTGGGATATTGATACAGATCATGTCTATAAATAAAAATGAGGTAATAATTTAGATTGAAAACCATGGTAATTTTGTGTCATTGTAACCAAAACGTTAAGAGTCAATTTATAAAGAAACAAACAAAAACAGGGCCAGATGCAAAAGTTGTTGTACACAATTCAGTGGACTCGAGTATACACACACTTTTTTCTCACAAAAACACCAATATGCCAACAATAAACAGAAAAATTGTGAAAAGGAACGTCGTATGTGTTTTTATTTTGGTATTAGAGAAAGTCCGAGTTGACCTGGTTATTGGAATTATATTTTCTTTTATTGTTCATGGGTCAACAGTCATGGCCTTATACTCCCGAACAAACTGTGTCCCAAAGCTTTAGATTCAGTGTCACAATTTGCTTTAAGTGAACTGATTACTTGGTAATTCCTCTGGGAAATGTAATTAGTGTACCAACAAGAACAGGTCATCAAAGCTGATTGTATGCCACTCCTGCTTTATGTAAAAAATGACACAGTAGTTCTCTGGACCACTGTAGGCACTCGAAAGAACATGAAGGGCAACAGAAACAATACATAAAGCACATAATGCAGCTTGTGCTCTTGGCACATTATCAAATGTGTTTATAGGGATTTAAATGAGCTGCTAATCAATTTTCAGATAACATCAGTAGTAGAGGTGGAAGACGTATGCAGACATGTTGGAGTAAAGTTTCTCTCAAATGCTTGCATAACTCTCAATAGCAATTAAATCTGTGCAGGAATAATAATAATCCATAATAATAATGCATTGCATTTTTTGTTAGAGCGCTTTTACAGGTGCTCAAAGAGCCTTACAATTACACATTACACATGTAAGAGTCATTATTGTGGACATTACCCACAGGAGTAAATGCGGGTAAAATGTCTTGCCCAAGGACACAACGGCCTGACGCAGTGGACAAGTAACCCGAGGCGGGTTTCGAACTGGAGTTCACTATCGCCCCTCGATCTGATGATCAACGCTCTAACGACTGCAACAAAATCGCCTACCGAATGGGTACAGTCGGTAGATATGAGCCATATTGTGCGCATGACAAACCACCGGGTGATGTTGCAGTGCTCTGCAGCATTTACCTCTCCACAGAGACACACATATGGCAGACTTTTATTACAGGCCCAGACAGTCATTCGGGTTATGGCCGGCAAAGCTTTCAATGCTGTAAACCTTTAAACAAATTGATACTTTATTTGTAACCTTGCAGCAGGTTTTAGTTTTCCGTACAAGGTAGCATAAATAAAAACTCTTAATTATCTCCATCAGTGGCACCAACGTGTATTGATTAAGCTGAGTGATAAAAGCCTTTCCGCAGATTAGTATCAGCGTGAAATGAGCACTTGTGATTACTTCCTCTAAAACATGACCCCAATGTGTTCCGAATTTAATTACAATTCAAGAAGAAAATAATCGTTGTTGTCCTTCACTGTCTCCTCTGTCCAGTGCACACAGTCTGTAATCCACTCAGTCCTTTCTACAGCAGCCGTGGAGATTTAGAGATGCTGTTGTTGTGTGTTTTATCAGCCTGTAATCCGAGGTAGATTATGTCTGCAGATGGTGATGAACCAATACCACATTGGAGTTCAGAAACACATGCTTAATCATCTGTAGACCTGTCTAATCTTCCAGTGCACACTGAATATTCATCGATTTGCTTGTCTGATAAAGCCTTTGATGGTTTCACACTATAAATATTACCAGCAAACAGAAAGGAAGGGGAGTAAAAAACATGTCTGTTCATAGAGAATCCCACTGTGATTTTAAATATAGGAAGTGAACAGTGGCAGGGTGAACTATGGGCCCTTTTGTTGCTGCGTAATGAGGCCACAGCTATCGGAGCAGCACCGTTTAGATTGAGGACAAAAGTTGAGCGGAGAGCATGTGCAGTATAATTATATCTATTTCCCTGCTAAATGAAAGCTATTATATTTGACCTCCACTGGACACTAATCTCTTTCATAAACCAAAAAGTTTTAATTTCCACATGCATTTATGCACACCAGGATGGCTCCAAATGAGGAAAACCAATAGAGGATAATGAAAAATTATTTAAGAACAAAAAAAGAGACTTACAATTCCCTAAACAAACGGGAGGATTTGGAGAGAGACGGACAGACAGTTTCTCTTTCTATTTCCGGTGAGTTGGGTATGACAGAGTGGGGGGGTAAATGTGATAGCGAGTTTCAAAGTCACTCACTTGACAAAGGCAAAGCGGATTATAGGAGGCTAAACTTTTTCATGTCGGAGCTCTCCTCTTTTTCCAGATGCCGTCAGACACACAAAGAGTCATGGCGATGAATTCCCCTCGGTCAGTGTGGAGGGAAATAAAGCCTCAGGCGGGTGTCCATGGTCCGCGTGAAGGTTGATTATGGGCTCCTCAGATGTGGATGAATGGGAGATGGACTTTGAACAAGTCTCAAAAAGAAAAACAGGTCAGGAGAGACACAGAGCAGCACACTGTGATGCTGCTATAATGGCACATTCTGGAAAAATATAGGACTTTGGGAAATACAATATAAAGTTCCTCCTGAAATCCACTGTCATTGACTTACAAAAAATAAATGCAACACACACAGACACACACAAAAGATACAAACTACAACCAATTACCATGGTTACACTATGTTTTATAAATTTTGCACATACATGATCAGGATGTGCAAAGGTGTAAAGAAAATGAGTGAAATGTCCGAATGAGGAGCAGAGAAAATGGAGAATGTACACATTATCTTATGTATCAAATCACAAGGCAGTCAAACAGTGAGTTAGAAGACATCCCTGCAACAGAGCAGAATACGTTCAGAACATCCTGTCCGGCAGGGTCTCAGTCAGTAGGGGCTTGGACTGGGAGCCGTAGGGTCGCTGGTTCAAGTCCCCGAACAGACCGAAAAATGGAGCGTGGACTGGTACTTGGAGTAAGGAACAATGCACCAGACAGAGATGATTGATTATCAGATTTGGTGCTGAAGACTTAATTGATGAGCGCCATGGGTGTGAGGAAGGCTGACCCCGCCCCCACCTGCTTTCTATTTTTTAAGTGTAAGGTAAATGCATTCATTTTGAATGTGTTATTTTCAAACATTTATCTAATAATTAATGTTAATAATTATTATTTAAAAATAATATTAAAGATAATATCAGTTCTCTTTTGTACTTGTACATGTTTATTACCTTTGCCGAATAAGTTAAAGTTAGTATTAAGCAAATAAAAAAACTGCCATAACTAGTAGTTCACACACGCACGCACGCACGCACGCACGCACGCACGCACGCACGCACGCACACACACACACACACACACACACACACACACACACACACACACACACACACACACACACACACACAGTTCAATTCATCTTTTATAAGGAGTAATAGTTAGCCTTGCTGGGGTATTTGCAACAACAAGGGACAAGATGTCCTCTTACTACACACACACACACACACACACACACACACACACACACACACACACACACACACACACACACACACACACACACACACACACACACACACACACACACACACACACACACACACATGGGTGTCATTTCCACTGGGGACAGGGGGGACCCCACTTTTTAAAATCCCGTTCGTCCCACCCCACTTTTCAAATGTGTTTATTTTTTTTTTTTTTTACGCAAACGGTCATCGTCACGGAGGAGCGTCTGTGTGTGTGTGGCACGAGCGCATCTTGTGAGAGAGAAAGAGACAGAGGGTGTTTCTCAATGTCGAGGAAGGCTCTTCCAGAGCCACTATTTAAAGGATGCTACGTCATCGAGTCCCGCCGAAGGATTGTTTCAATGTCCAGGATCCTTGGAATTCTACCGAGGCCGGCGTCCTTCATTGCGGGAAATTTCGAGGCTGCACATGGTATCCTCCGCGGTCTTAAAATCCCCACAATGCTTTGCGCACGGAACAATTTCCAAAACCTTTGGCGGAAATCGCGCTCCATTTAAGGCATATGACGCACACCTGCACACCTGTAAGCCTGTTCCAGCAATCTTCATTTTCCGAGGCTAGGAAGGATTCTTGCCTCACTTCTGAAGGACCTGAATTGGAGGGACATGTCCTACCAAGGAAGCGTCCTCGACATTGAGAAACACCCACTGATAGAGAGACTTACGGGGGTTGTTGTTAGCATCTGGTGCTAGCTCGGAGCTAACGGAGATTAGAAGCTGTTTCAACAATAAGGAGAGGGAGTTTCCTCTCCTGTAGGACTGAGAGGCTGAGATAACGTCAGCTCAGTGAGGTAAAGGACTCTCCGAGTGATTAGATTGTAAACTTTAGTCTAAGTTATCTCAGTGGGTCTCAAACGGTTTGGTCTGCTATGTAAACAAATATTTCCATCTATTTAATATAGTAGTAAAAGATAAGTTAAGAAATCATTCCAATATAAGTCAGTACAAAAATAAAAAACACAGTTTAAAAGGGGAGTGATTAGTAAAATATGCATAAATGAAAAGAAAGAATGCAGACTAGGTAAGATAAAGATAGGAGAGAGGAGTTTATCAAATATTTGTTATTGGTTGTGAGTAGGGTTGGGTACCGAGAACGGTTCCAACATTTCGATTCCAACGGCATCATTTAGACGCGTGAATTTCGGTTCCGTTTTTCGATGCCTGAGGAAATGTTTCTCGCCGCCCTCCGTAGCCTACTGTATGACTGCGGCGGGGCGGGAAATGTAGCGTTGTACCCAAGCGGAAAACTCTGTGGAAGAGCCGGGACGCCAATACGGAAGTGGCACACACTGCAGTTCATATATTGGCCGATAGGGACTGACTGCAGAAAGGAGCAATTTCCATAGACCCTCATGTTAAAATGCCCAACTTTACAGCAGAAAAAAACATGTTTCTACCCATGGATGCAATAAATATTATTATGAATATAGTTAGATTCCACCTTCATGATTATGGATCTGTGAGTGAATTGTTTTCTAACACTACCCTTTTATTTATATTAGGTCTTAAAGTGTTTGCATAAATTAGGGCGTGGTCACATTGAGTGACGGCTCTGTGAAGTGACTGCTGCAGTTAGCTTCTTGTCTCTCGGCTAGCTGCAGGCACTCTGCCTGTTCAGCTCATCCAGGGAACACAACTTGCCCCCGGCCGTGTTTGTTTGTTCTTCATGCTTATATATCGGAATATTGTGACGCGCTCTGCGGTTAAAACAGACGGTGAATGAATGCGGTTTTGCGGTAAGTGAAATTCGAGTACTTATTTATGTGTTAAGGATTTTAATCAGCTACGTAATTAATGTTAAGGCTTGGGTTAGCGTGTAGGCGAGTGGTAGCTACATCGGTACTAATAGTAGCCTCCAAGTTAAAATCATAGACTATATTTATAAAGGTTAAAACGAAATAGACAAGCCTTAAGTGGGATAATACTGTACAACAAACGGCTTCTGTTTGAGGTTGATAAAATCCTTGTAACTTAGAGAGATGATTATTATGTAGGTAGGAACTGTATGCATCGCTAAGGTTAATTTAAACGGCTATGCTCAAGTATGTAGACAAGCTAATGTCGAAGTAGTGTATGTGAAATCAACCTCACAATAAGATGTGTGTATATTACAATTATTAATGTCATATTTCAAAATGATTACTTAGATATTACAATATGGTTGGTTGAGCTGGAGTTCATTATTGAGCTTACACGTTAATGTCACAGTCATCTGAAGAACAAACCCAAACCTTGTTGTTTTTATAAATTGCATTACCAAATTGGTATCAAATAAACAGTAAGCATTGGTAACACAACTTCCAAAGTTCCAGTAGAATAAAAAGGACCCTGACTCGGACAATACACAATCCAACATGTTCAACAGAAGAGAATCAGTTATATTGTTTGTACACATGGTACTTTACATATATATCTGTTTGTTTAAGGTGTCCAGGTGATGCAGACAGGCTGGACCAGAGAGTGAGAGACAGAACTGGACTCCTCACAGCAGTGAACTTCAGCTAAGGTACAAAGACTCTTTTTTTCATACTGTACAAAGAATCAAGAGAGATATTGGTTTAAATAAATGAAGTATTGACTTTAATACACTGATATACATTCCACTAAACAACACTAGATCACCTACACATCAGTTAAGTTAAGGGTTTTTTCCATGCAAAAAGTTACATTTAGATGTTAACAAGCAATATGATTTTGTCAACTTTCTAATTGAATGTATTGAACGCAAAGATATTTAACACATAGTGAGAACTGCTACTATTTATCTCTCAATATTGTCTGTAAAAAACGTGGTAAAAGTTATTCTTTCAGTGAGACAACAGAGCAAGCTTCTAGAGTTGCACTACGTTTTGATAACAGTTAAATATTATTTTGATAATAACATGTGGAAGCTATTCAGTATTTTTCACATTTATTTAATGTATTTATTTGTTATTTTTTGTTTTGTAGAATTAATTAATTTACAGCCATATTATTTAAGTTAAGTTGTGTTCCAGCTAAAATGCTTTTATTTTTAAGGTCATGGGTCAATTTGGGCACACAGCTGGGTTTATTTAAGTCAATCAGGACACAGCAGCAGTCAGTGGGCAACGGGAAGGTCTATGGTTTTTTACCAGTATCAGGGCTGAGTTCAGCAAACATTTCAACATCTTTTGCTGTATTGTTCTTGCCAAGGTGAAGCTAATAAATACCACAAAAACGTTGATGCCTTGTCTGGACAATGGACAAATTACCAACTCATGATCTGCGTAAGATCCACTATACCTGGTGCCTCAGTGGCCTTTTGAAGTTGTATTGTTGTTGACAAATAGCCACTACATAAAGTAAAAAACCTCCCTTATTGAAGCGGACACTTTTATTTTTATTTTTTTTAAATTTTGCACTGCATGGACGTTTGGACTGGAATCACCACCACGCTCAAACGGAGATGATCATGCTGATCAAAGGAAAAAGGAACATGGACGCAGGCGCATCAGCGTTTTGATCTGGAGATCTGAGACAATGCTCATTGACTTTGTGAAACTTTGAATTGCATGTTAAAGACACGATCGGAGAACAGAGGACCACCCACGGGCCACGGCTTAAATGGACGCCGCACAAACCTACTCCACAACAACATAACATTGGTATGTGAAGGATAATCTGTCAGCTTTATTGGAAAAAAGCAAACTCATTTGGAGTGAATGAATGAATGCATGTTGATGAATATTGGGAGTTGTTGGACTTGAAAAGACATTTATTCATAAATCTCCGACGTGAAGTGTCAATATAATTGCCTGTGTGAACTCAATCAGACAATGTGGAGCAGCTGGTTGAGACAAACGAGACAATGCTTGTGGTTGATTCAAATGTTTCAAGTTTGGAGAATGTTGCTCCGCCCGAGCCCTCTGTAAAACGGGGCCTCAAGTTTACCCCAAAAGGCTTGGCGTTTTACATAGAAACGTGCCAAGAAAAGAGATCGGCAAAAAACAAGCAGGCCAAGAAATACATTGAACCAATACGTGTCTGGATTAAATCTACTGACAATGTGAAGTCTGTGCTAGCTCATTTGTGCAACTTCATCAAGTGTTATGAGGACGCTAAGGACATACATGAGTCTTTCATAGATATGGATTTGCCCGAGGAGGAGGTCAAAACGCAAAATACATATTTCAATGCAACAATGATGACATTTTGTAATTTCACTGAGTCTGTAAAGGATTGGTTGTCTGCTGCTGGGCACCCTCATGTGGAATCAAATGAAAATGTTGACAATGAAGTGGAAAATAATGAGAATGATGTTAGCAATGTTGAAACTGATGTTGAGACTCAAACTAAACAAAGTGGTGTTATTGATGATATCAATCCGGAGGACAGTGCCTCTAACATTTCAGGTCCAAAGGAAAGGCAACACAAAACACACTCTAATGTATCTAACACATCATCCACCGCATCTGCCAGGCTTAAAGCAGAGGCTGATAAAGCAGCAATTGTGGAGCGCATGAAGTGTTTAAAAAGGAAACATCAGTTGGAAGCAAAGGAGGAGGAACTAAGAAAAGAAAAGGAGCAGTTTGCTCTGGAGACCGAGCTAGCTGCAACTAATGCCAAAATCAATGTTCTGGAAATTAGCTCAAAATGCAGCTCCAAAAGGGATGGAATGAACTCTTATCTGGAAAGGAACAAGGCTCAGAGTACAAGGCAACTCAATCCTCAGGCTAATCAATTTGTCCCACTGAGAAATGACAAAAAATAACATGCAAAATGAATTTCACCCTAATGCCCAGGCTGTCACTGTAAGACCAAAGGAAACCTCACAGACCATCAGGTTTAAAGACACATCACAAACTGTCAGGCCTAAACAAATGGTAGTGTTACAGACGGACCTCAGACCACTATACACTCAAGCACCAACGCAGGTGGTTGATGATGCTCAACAGACAGAGCGTGCATCCTCCTTGAATATGACATGCAATAATGACACCCAAAATGACATTGTGAATATCATGCAACGCCAAACTGACATCACTACAATGTTAGTACAGCAACAGTTAGCATCCTCCCTACCAGTGAGAAATATACCCACATTTGATGCTGATCCTCTTCAGTATCATTCTTTCATCAGATCCTTTGAAAATTGTGTTGAGGTTAAAACTGATAATGCAAGTGATTGTTTACATTTCTTGGAGCAGTTCACCAGGGGGCAACCAGGAGACCTGGTGAAAAGTTGTCAGCACCTACCCCCTGTTCAAGGATACCAAAGAGCCAAATCCCTGCTTGCTGAACATTTTGGAAATGAATACAAAATTGCTTCTGCTTATATGGACAAAATTGATAGCTGGCCTCTGGTTAAAGCAGAAGATGTCAAATCACTGAAATCCTTTTCTCTGTTCTTACGGGAATGCTCAAATTTAACACAGCGAATCATGCACATGAATGAGTTGGACATGCCATCAAACCTCAGAAACATCATGATGACGCTTCCTTATAAGGTGAGGGAGAAGTGGAGGAGCCATGCATGTGATTTGCAGGAGAGACGTGGTTGCAGAGCACTATTCATTGACCTTGTGAACTTTGTTGAAAAACAAGTTAGAATTGCCTCTGACCCACTGTTTGGAAATATTCAGGTTTCAAATTTTAACAGCTGCAACAAACCCCCCACTGTCAGTGAACCAAGGCATAGGAAACAGGGCACCTTTGCCACCGGTGTCACTGCAATGAAAGAAAGAAACAAAGGCTACATGGATAATAAGATCAAGTCCTTTTCTGCCCAAAGTCACAACAAATGCTGTTTATTCTGCCAACAAATCAGCCACTCACTTGAAGAATGCTCGCAGTTTAAGTTAAAGACACAAAAGGACAAGATACATTTCATAAAGGAGCATGGAATTTGTTTTGGTTGCTTGAAACGGGGACACATTAGCAAAGACTGCAGGAGTCGATTGGATTGCAGTGTGTGTCAGCAAAAGCATCCTTCAGTCCTTCACATTGAGCAGAAGGGTATAAGTACACCTTTTAATGAAGCAAAATAACCTGTGAGCCCTCTGAGTGTAACATCTGGTCAGTCTCAAACATGTGGCCATATAGGGGCCGGAGATGAGTGCAATGCTGTGTTTTCGATTGTTGCAGTTCAAGTGAAAAGCCAAATGAGTGACAGAGTTGTACAGACCTATGCATTTTTGGATCCGGGGAGTTCCGGTACCTTTTGTACTTATAGCCTTGCAAAGAGATTGGAGCTAAGTGGCAAGCCAGCCAGTATTCTATTGAAAACAATGGGGCAAAAGAAAAATTGTGAGTACCAATGTATTGTCTCACTTGGACGTGTCTGGCATGGATACGGATGATTTTATTGAATTGCCCAATGTCTTAACCCAAAGAGTTATGCCAGTGTCACGTGTGAACATTCCACGACAGGATGATGTGGAAAAATGGCTTTACTTGAGTAACATAAAGCTGCACGACTTGAATACAGATGTGGATTTGCTCATCGGAACTGATGCAGCAAAAGTAATGGAACCATGGGAGCTGATCAACAGCCAAGATGAAGGCCCATACGCAGTCAGAACAAGAGTCGGCTGGGTCATTAATGGACCACTTAGGAGTGGAAGTAACGGAAGAGTTAAGACTGGCTGCTCTGTTGTCACAACAAACCGCATATCTGTGGAACATCTGGAAGAGATGCTCATCAAGCAATACAACCATGATTTTAATGAAAAAACATCAGAGGGGTAATTGGAAATGTCAAGAGAGGACATTCAATTCATGAATATAATGAGAAGTAGTACAGAACTGAAAAATTGACATTATTACATTGACTTACCTTTCAGAGAAGAGGAACCGGTCTTGCCAAATAACCGCTGTGTTGCAGAGCAGCGACTTCAAGGCCTGAAGAGGAAATTTGAAAAGAACATCAAGTTTAAAGAGTTTTACACCTCATTCATCAATGATATGCTGGTTCAAGGTTATGCTGAAGTTGTACCCATTGAACAGCTGGAACAAGATGAGGGAAAAGTGTGGTACGTTCCCCACCATGGAGTACATCACCCCACCAAAGGAAAGCTGAGGGTTGTATATGACTGTGGAGCCTCATACAAAGGAACATCTCTGAACTGTCAGCTCTTGCAGGGCCCCGATCTCACCAACACTCTTATGGGGGTCCTCATTCGCTTCAGAAAAGAGCCTGTCGCAGTCATGGCTGACATCCAGGCCATGTTTCATCAGGTGCGAGTGCCTGATAAATATGTGAATTTTCTTCGCTTTCTTTGGTGGCCTCAGGGCAACACTGACCAGGAACCAGCAGAATATCGAATGAGGGTACATTTGTTTGGAGCTGTTTCGTCCCCCAGCTGCGCCAATTACGCCTTGAGGCGAACTGCAGAGGACAATGCAGCTCACTTCACCTCCTGAAGTGATCAAAACAGTCAATCACAACTTTTATTTAGACGACTGCCTGAAGTCTACAGCCTCGGAGGGAGAGGCAATTAAGCTTGTAAAGGATTTGACTCTGCTCTGTAATCAGGGAGGATTCAACCTCCAAAAATGGGTGACAACCAGCCGTTGTGTCTTGACGTCAATCCCAGGTGACATCAGAGCAACAGAGATGAAAGAGCTGGATTTGGACACAGATCACCTGCCTATGGAAAGAGCACTTGGACTGCAATGGTGCGTGGAGTCCGACCAGTTCAGCTTTAGGACTTCATTACAGCCACGCCCACAGACCAGGAGAGGTATCTTGTCGGTGGTCAGCTCTCTGTATGACCCTATAGGATTTTTGGCTCCTTTTAGAATGCCAGCCAAGTTACTGTTGCAGGAGCTTTGACGGCAAAACCTGAAGTGGGATGAACAAATGTCCCCCTCCTTCTCCAAACAGTGGTCTGATTGGCTGAGCGACCTCCAAAGGATGAGTGTATTCAAGGTGGAACGCTGTATCAAAACCCTGGACTTT
This sequence comes from Notothenia rossii, assembly GCF_949606895.1. Classification (NCBI taxonomy): domain Eukaryota; kingdom Metazoa; phylum Chordata; class Actinopteri; order Perciformes; family Nototheniidae; genus Notothenia; species Notothenia rossii. The sequence continues at coordinate 62,730,251 of NC_136901.1, read as the reverse complement.
AAAACATCTATGAAAACACAAATTCATAATTTTTCTGATGCCAGTGAAGCTGGTTATGGTACAGTGTCGTACCTGAGACTGGAAGGTGGCAATAAGGTGCATGTTTCCTTTCTTGCTGGAAAGGCCAGAGTTGCACCTCTGAAGCACATCACTATTCCTCGTTTGGAGCTCACAGCGGCAGTCCTCGCTGTCAGAATGGATGGAACGCTTCAAAGAGAACTACAATGGCAACTGGAGAAGTCAGTGTTTTGGTACAAGCTAGACCCCATACTGGAGGATGACATTCTCAGAGTTGGTGGTCGTTTGCACAAGTCTGCATTACCATCAGAAACAAAGCATCCTGTTATTCTTTCCAAAGACCTGCATGTCTCCCAGCTCATTTTACGTCATATTCATCAACAACTAGGACACGCTGGGAGGAACCACATGTTGTACAGACTTTGACAGAGGTATTGGATAATTAATGCCAATTCAGCTGCAAGAAAGACCATTACAGAATGCATGGTGTGTAGACGGCACAGAGGAAAACTTGGGGAACAGAAGATGGCAGACCTGCCTGAAGAGAGAGTTGTGCCAGACAAGGCTCCTTTTACTACAGTGGGAGTTGATTATTTTGGCCCCATAGAAGTGAAAAGAGGAAGAAGCCTTCTAAAAAGTTATGGAGTGATTTTCACTTGTCTGACCAGCCGTGCACCTGGAGGTGGCACATTCCTTTGATACAGACTCTTGCATTAATGCCTTGAGGAGATTCATTTGCAGAAGAGGCCCTGTGTCAAGTTTAATATCTGACAATGGCACAAATGTTGTTGGAGCAAACAAGGAGTTGAAGCAAAGTCTTGCTGCTTTGAATAATGCAAAGATCCATAATGCCCAAAGTCAGGATGGAATTAAGTGGAGCTTTAATACGCCAACAGCCTCACACCAAGGTGGCGTTTGGGAGCGTCTCATTCGATCAGTGAGGAGTATACTGACCTCTGTTCTTGGACAACAGGTTTTGGATGATGAAGGCCTGCAGACACTGCTTTGTGAAGTAGAGGCAATACTAAACGACATACCCCTCACAAAAGTGTCTGATGACCCTAATGACCTCAAGGCCCTCACCCCAAACCATGTTCTTCTGCTGAAGGGAAAACCCATCTTTCCCCCTGGACTCTTTGAAAAGAGTGACCTGTACATCAGAAGGAAATGGAAGCAAGTACAGTATATCGCAGAGTTGTTTTGGAAAAGATGGACATCTGAATACTTACTTGTGATGCAAGAAAGACAGAGATGGGCAGCCCCAAGAAGAAACTACTCCCCAGGAGATATTGTCATCATTGCCGATGCTACAGCTCCAAGAGGATCCTGGAAGATGGGTCGAGTTGTGAGTACCAAGTCTGACTCCAAAGGATTGGTTCGCTCTGTGTGCATCCAAACCAAAACCAGCGTCTTGGAGAGACCTGTGACGAAGATCTGCCTGCTGGTGGAGGCCACAGAATAAGATCATGGACAATTCTATCTATTTTCTCTTCCTATCCTGTCTTCTTACCATCTGTTTATCTTTCAGTGGCTACAGAGAAGGTGACACAGAAGACACTATGGCTCATGGATAGAGAGAATAGCTCCCTTATATGTTTTACATAAGGGTAATTGTGATTCTCACAATTAAGGGCCGGAATGTGGAAGCTATTCAGTATTTTTCACATTTATTTAATGTATTTATTTGTTATTTTTTGTTTTGTAGAATTAATTAATTTACAGCCATATTATTTAAGTTAAGTTGTGTTCCAGCTAAAATGCTTTTATTTTGAAAGGTGATTGGGTCAATTTGGGCACACAGCTGGGTTTATTTAAGTCAATCAGGCCACAGCAGCAGTCAGTGGGCACCGGGAAGGTCTATGGTTTTTTACCAGTATCAGGGCTGAGTTCAGCAAACATTTCAACACCTTTTGCTGTATTGTTCTTGCCAAGGTGAAGCTAATAAATACCACAAAAACGTTGATGCCTTGTCTGGACAATGGACTCATTACCAGCTCATGATCTGCGTAAGGGTGCATTCACACCTAATAGTCTGCTCTCTGACAACGTCCGTTAAAAAACAGCGGAGAAGTAACGGGAAGAAACCCTCCTTTTTATGCAGCGGTCCAGACATAGACATCAGACAGCGACACATATTCTATTGCCAGTTACTTTGGCATTAGGGCAGGGATATCTAGATACTTTCCAAGGTTTGACATAATGAATTGTGCTACTTTTAAAGCAAGCAACGATGTTTTCAAATCTGTAATCAAAAAGCTCCTCAAAAACGCTATCGAAGCATTTCCTGCCGTTGCTACGTTAGTTCAAACAGT